>NW_008348657.1:2131190-2176327 GCF_000622305.1 Nannospalax galili
CTGTGTGCATGTGTGTGGGCACATGTGTTTGCCTGTGTGTGTGTGTGTGTGTGTGTGTCTGTGTGTGTGTGTCTGTGTGTGTGTGGTATGTGCACATATATGCACCCTGTACTGTACACGTGGAGGCCAGAGGAGGATGCTGGGTGTCTTTCTCTCTTGCTCCCTGCCTCGTTCCCTTGAGAACCTCCTACTGATCCTAAAGATCACCGTTTTGGCTAGGCTGGCTGGCCAGCAAGCTCCGAGTCATTTCCCCAGCCTCTGATTTCACCTTTCTTCTGTAACAGCCTAGAGACATCACATCCCAGAACAGCTGAAGGGGACACTGGACATACTTGCTAGCCTGTTATTCTGAACTGTCCCCTGAGCCTACTTACCTTTCATTTTGATTTGGAAAATGTGAACATTGTCTGTTGGTTTTGCTGTTTTTTTTTTGTGACTTGTGAAAGGCTTCCAGAACAGGCCACGGGGATGGGTACAGCAGGTATGGGGAGAACATTCGACTCAAACCACAACAATCTTATGTCTAAGTAATAACTTCTGCACAGTGCCTCTATTTCAAAACATGTAATACAAAAGAAACCATTATAGTTAAAATAGTGAAAATTTCTCCCATGCTGAGACCTCCTGCTCTCCCCAGTGATGGTGCCCACTTGGCCTGGCATGACTCAGGCAGACAGATCAGAGCAGCGAGCTCTTTGTTAGTTTGTATTATATGTTGTGTTTCATCAAATCATGGTGCTGAATCTGAGTGTTTTCTAACCACACGACAAGGAAGACTTCTCCCCGCTTCCTAGCAAAGAGCACAGTTTGGGGGAGGGAAAAAGTGGGGCAAAAAGTACAAGTTTTCACTTTTATTGTGAAAGTTGAAAATAAAGTGAAAGAGCTTTTAGTTAAAAAATTAAATTACTTTCCTATAAATGAGCTCAATTACTTTCACTCACAGATAAAATTTTCCTCAGCTAATGTTAAGCACTGAAAATTAGCTTCCACAAAACAAATAATCGTCCCACCAAAACTTGGAAATTCCATTTATTTTGAACTCTCTTTATAGATTAGTCACATTTTTTGGAAAATTACAACATAAAACCCAAAGCAAAAAAATCATGGAGTGTGGGGCCTAGAAACCAAGGATAAGCCAAGATGTTCCCTGTGCCTTGATTTTTTAAAATTTAAATTTTTAAAAATATTTATTTACCATGTGTATGTGCACATGCGCACATGCCATCACAGGCATGTGGAGATCAGAGAGCAACTTGTGGAAGTTAGTTCTCCCCTATCTTGTGGTTCTGTGCATTGAACTTGGGTCCCCGGGCTTATCTGCTAAGCCATCTTGCCAACCCCTTTTTGTTTTTAAGCCATCAGCCTTGCATGCTTAATTTCCAGTCTTCTCACCATGAGAGTGTTTTATGGGGGATGTGTCTGGAGGGGAGGAAAGTGTCATTTGTTTTTCTTTTCCTCATTTGATCCATCCACAAAGGAATAGGGGCCTCACTTGCAGCTCGATTTGAAGTCTGAAAACTCCAGACCCAGCTCCTGAATGTATTCACATGTACATTCCCCGAAACAGTTCCCAATGCTATGTCAGCTCTTAGTTTGCTAGAATGTTCCAATCAAGCCACCATAGAACTGTGTGACTCCAGATCCTGCAATTGCCTTTTCTGGGTGAGTGATGTTCCATGTGGGCTCCCAAGTCCCATCATGCTCTCTGGCTTCTTTCTGCACTCAAAGCTCTGGGGAGAGGGAGGAAGCAGCCTGGGATGGCTCGGTCTCTCTTCCCCAACTCTCTATCCCTCTGCTGCTGGGGTGCCAGTCAAGACACTATTGAAAGACCACTATTTGGAATCTGAAGTGGTTGATCTTGCATTGGGTTTACTGACAATGCTACTCCAGCTCCAGAAGCCCAGGTAGTCCCACATGAGTTCACGCTGTCCCACATCCCTGTTCAGGAGTGTGGCCTGAGGGTTGGGAATCTGTGTGGAGGCTGTATATCCTTGCTGTGGCATGGCACGGGAAGTTCGCTGGTCCCTATGTGAGCAGTGCGTCCTACTCAGTGGGGAAACAAAGTCACAGGCTTCCCCACACAGTCTTAGAACTTGTGTAAGGCTTCCTATCCCTCTGGCAAAATATCTGAGAGAAGCAAATTACAAGTTAAAAGGAGAAGAGTTTATTTGGTTAATGGTTTCAGACCCTTGAGACCATGTTTATCTGGCTCCACTGTCTCTGGGCCTGTGGGAAGGCAGACCATCATGAGGTGGAAGCATGGGATGGAATATAGCTCCTTCCTTCCTTGCAGTCGGGAAGCAGAGAGACTAAACAAAGGATGGAGGACCAAGAGACATCCTCAGACCCATACCCCTAGTGACCTACATCCTTCAACCCAGTTCCACATTCCATAGTTCCACCATCTGCCCATCATCTATTTGGAGTTTTAAAATAAATCATCACTGGTCAAACCACTGAGCCCTCATGATCTAATCATCTTCCTGGAAATGCCTCACAGACACCCCCAAAAGTGAGCTTTACTAATCTCCAAGGCACCTCTCAATCTAATCAAGTTGACAATACAGATTAAATAAACCAGAGACCCAGAGACTCCAGTGTCTCCAAGGACCCAGGCCCAGGTTCCCAAGCACAAACCTGCCCCTGAAATTCAGCTCTAATGATCTCATCTGTGACACTGATAGCCTCACATGGGCAAACTCATTTAATTTGTTTAAAAATGTTACCTGTGCTTTTCTGGAATATTGTTGTTCATGGAACTCAAGCTGTTTGGAGAGCCACCACCTAGGGATCACAGTGGATGGATTTAGTCTCAGGTCTCTAAGTAGCATCCACACATCATTTGTTGCTGGGCCTTGGTTCCCAACAGCAAAGGTAAGGATTGTGGTAGATATTTTACAAGGACATGCAAATAGTTTGGGGGATGCTATGAATTTATATCTTTTTTCATATATGAATCACTTTTCCTGACATAAATAACAGGAGAGAATATTTATTTTGGTTCATGGTTTCAGAGGGTTTAGTCTATGTTCAACCCCGTTGCTTCTGGGCCTGTGATAAGGTAGGTAGTTCATCATGGTGAAAAGGCATGGTAGAGCAAAGCTGCTCACCTCATGGGGGCCAGGAAGCAGACACAAGAGAGAGAAAGAGAGAGAGAGAGAGAGAGAGAGAGAGAGAGAGAAGAAAGGGACTGGGACTGGGACTAGACATGCCCCTTGTGACCCACTTCCTCCAACCAAGCAGCAACACTCTAAATCTCTACCAACTTCCAATAATGCACCAAATTATGGCTCCATCCATGGGTTGATCCATCAATGAACTGGTCAGAGCCCTCATGATCCATTCACTTCCCCACAGCCCCATCAATTGGTCCATAAGCATATCATAAGCATAAAACATAAGATAGTAACTTATGACTGTTAAGGGAAAATGTTGACCTTGGTTGAGGGGGTTGTTCTGTTTTCTTCTGGAGTTAACCTAGTCCAAGTGCAGTGATTTCCCAATGTTAGAAGCAGACATGCCAAGCCACATGGAAGAAGAACAAGACCAGTTCGGGGAAGGTCTCAGCACTGTAGCCTCTGTGGCCTCTGTAGCCACTTTGTCTATGCACTCTTAGGAAGGTGTGTAGGGGAGAAACCTTAGTGTCCCACACCTGCCACACTTCACCTTGGAGTCCAGTCCCTCCAGAGGCACCAGGATGCAGAGACCTGCTATGTTTAAGGCAGTTGTACAAATCAGCAGAGCGTCAGATCAACCAACTGCTTCTGTCAATTCCATTGTTTCAACACAAAATAAAATCACTCAATAATTCAGTTACCTTGTAAAATGTGATGGAGCTTCCTGCCTTGGGTTAGCAAGGACAAGTGTTACTGCCCCCAGCGACTTTCTCTCCCACAGCAGATCAGAGCCATTTCTGGCCCAAGGTCTGAGCTGACTTTCAGAATCTGGATTTCTTTTCAGAACTTCCTGGGTGAGTCCAATGTTTTTAGTCGGTTTTTGATTTATTTGTGGACTGATCATCAGACCTCCATGTGAATCAAAGAGGAAATCTTAGCCAGGTAGAGCCTGATTTGGGATACTTTGCTAGCTACACTTGTGTATGTTAGTTCTTTTGTTATTGTGACCACAACATCGGAGAGAAGCAAGGGAAGATTTATTTTTTTGACTCTGCGTTTCACAGGGTGTAAGTCCACCAGGGTTAGGAGGGGCGGTGAAGCAGAGCAGCTCACATCATGGTGGACCAGGAGCTGGAGAGGGGGTCAATGCTGGTCCTCAGCTGACTTTCTACTTCCCCCTCTTATTATATGTGGAACCCATGCCCTGTGGTATGGTGCCACCCACATTCGGGGTGGGTCTTTCCTCCTCAGTTAATCAGCTCTGGAAATGCCCTTACAGACACATCCAGTGATGTGCTTCACCAATCTCCTAGGTGGTTCTAATCCAGCTCAGTTGAAGATGATTGACCACCTAGGTTCTGGCTGTGGTGTGGCTTGTCTTAACCTTACCCTGTAGCTCATGTCTCTTATTCCCTTCAACCTCTCAACTCACTGTCCCTCTCTCTTTCCATTGAGACTGCTTTTAGTTACTTATTAGAAGTTTATAATTTGGAATTGATGCCTGTAGTCTTTCCCTTTCTATTTCTTTCAAATAATGTTTTGCCAGTCCTGTGTCTGATTCTCAGGAACACTATAGAGGTCACCTGGTGCCCAGATTCTGGACTTGCTGATATTTCTGTGACTCCCAGTTGGTTTGGGATGCCCTTGAATTGGTATCTGTGGAAGGCAGAAATGGCAGTAAGGGGGTCCTGGCTTGTGTGGTGTTACTGAGTTTCAGGGTGGCACTGATAATGGTATTGATTGGACAGAGGTTTTCAAGAAGACATAGTCTCCAGACACCAGAAGATGAGTTCTATTTTATTTATTTTTAAATATTTTATTATTTTTATTTTATGTGTATGAGTGTATTGCCTGCATGTACGTGAGTGCACCCATGTCGTGCAGTGCCTCAGACATCAGAAGGGGGCTTCAGATTCCCCTGGAACTGGAGTTAAGGACGGTTCGTAGCCACCATGTGGGTGCTGGGAATTGAACCCGGGTCCTCTGCAAGAGCAGTCAGTGCGCTCAACCACTGAGCCATCTCTCCAGCCCCAATGAGTTCTATTTTAAAGCATTCCACACCTCTGGGGTCATAAAATGGTGTTGAAGGGGCATGTGAGCTCCTGTTGCCTGGTGCTGGTAAAGGTGTTTGGCCTCCGTGCTCAGGCACATCTCTTCATCTCTCTGTCCTGGAAGCAACACTTCTAAGAATTCAGCTTTGAAATGATTGCCTGTTTCCTGTGCCATTTCTTCCTTCCAGCATTTTTACAGCTTGCTGCATGCCTACAGGTCATGCACTCATTTCCCAGTCAGTTTTCTATTCGTCACCATTGTCTTGGTCCATTTGGTACTGTGACAAGTACCATAGACTGGGTGTTCAAAGTCAAGATGTGGGCAGTTTCCATGGGTGATGAGAAGTTGCTTCCAGGAAACAGTGCCACCTACTTGGTGTGATCCTCACATGGTGCAATGGGCCCCTTCTTAAAGGCCATGAATCTTGCTCACGAGAGTGAGCCTAATTGCCTAGCACATCACCTTAGAGGAGGATTCCAGCAAGACTCCTGAAAGGACCAAGCTCTCAGTGTGTAGTGCTCATTTTATGCATGCTTTATTTATTTTTTTCTTTTTAAACTTTTAAAATTAATTAAAAAAATATATGTGGGTGAATGTTATGCTTTCATGTATGTACTGCGCCCATGTGGTGCACTGCCCACAAGGACAGAAGAGAATGTCAGATCCCCTGGAATTGGTACTGTCTTTTTCCCATGGATTCATGTTTCCAGAAGACATTGACTTTCCATCGTTCATCCAGAATTTCACTGCAGAAACCCTGTAAGACCTGAAAGAATCTGGCATCTGATTGCTTTTTCTACTTTATTAAAAGTGTTCAAGACTTTTGTAGTCAAAGACATACGCAACACGGTGATAGCTCAGGAGAAGGTATTCCATGTCAGAAGAGAGGGGTACTTCCAGACATTCTTCAGGGTTGAGCAAAGGGAAGGGGCCATGTTCTTAGGAAAGAGGAGTGTTTCATGCCCCTCAGATCCGGCCATGAGCTCCCCAAGGGCCCAGCCTGGGGTGCAGTGAAGGTGGGGAGCTTTAAGTGGGGAAATGACCATCTTTCAATCAGAGAAAATAAAAACCCACTACCTGTCCCCCATTGTTCCATGTCATCACAAGTTTGCCCAACGAGGATGCTGTATCTGTCTGCATCTTCAGACTATCATCTTTCTTCCCTCATCTTGTCTTTACTTTGAAGGAGACACATTTCCTACCCTACATCCCTTACTGGTTTGTTCTTTGTCACACCTTTCTAAAACAAGGCAATTTCCTTCCACCTGATCTGGGTGCGTCTATGCACATGAGTGTAGCATCTTCCACGGTACATTATATTCCAGCTACATCTTGAGTCAAGCATCTGAAAATAATTCTGTGCCTGGGCTGTATAAGAAAGCATGTTGAGAGAACTGAGGACTTCTGACCAGAGTCAAGATGGCTGTGGCAGCTGTCGGCATGGTAAGGTGTGTGTGGGGGGCGACAGGCTGTGGGGTAAATGACCCAAGATAGTGGACAGTGATGATGATGATGACAGGGGGATGGAGAGGAGTGTTTCATGCCCCTCAGACCCGGCCATGAGCTCCCCAAGGGGCCAGCCTGGGGTGCAGTGAAGGTGGGGAGTTTTAAGTGGGGAAATGACCATCTTTCAATCAGAGGACTTAAAATGTGACTCCAGTAAGAAGATGTAGCATCATTTATTCCCCCTACCAAGGAGGAAGATGTTAAAACAGCAGACACCAAAAAGGTCAACTGGTTCCTTGACGATGAAAAAGAAAACACTCAATTCATCTGTCTCCTTGAGCAAAAGTGAAAAGTGTTTTTCTCCAATATTGATGTCTCTCAATATTGATTTCTCTAGTGAGAAATTCAAGTCATCAGTAACTGTTGCCTCTGTTTGCTGCACAGAAGCCAAAATGGTCTTTCTTAAACACAAGGATAATCATATGGACAGAGTGATGAAGACAGGAAAATAGTAGGAACCAGCATAATTGAAATTATGACCCTCCCATGAGTCTGGAACTGCGGTTACCTCCCCTGAACCTGGAGCTGTGGTTCCACCCCATGAGCCAAAGCTGTGGTTATCTCCCGTGAGCTGGAGCTGTGGTCCCCTCCTGTGAGTTGGAGTTATGGTTCCCTTGCCACTGCCCCTGTGAACTGGAGCTGTGGACCCCAATCATGAGCCAGAATTCCACATTCCTCTCGCTGTTGGTGGAGCAGGGTGGAGGATGGAGGACTTCCTGATGTTAGACAGTAGTTTCAGCCTTCCCTGAGTGACCGCATTCCTCAGTATCCATACTGTGAGGTCCCAGGCTGTACATGGGGGTGGCTTTGCCTCTGTGTTGGGCTTATGCTGGGACAGGGGAGGTTTCTGTCATTTGTAGTTTCTAGTCTTGAGAGGACTGATTCTCTAGAATGGACTTCTCACCTCCCTTGATGGCCAGCTCTGGTCTTGATTCTACATGTGTCCTGGGCATCCAGGCCTTGACATTGGATCTTACCCACTCTCAGGCACCAAGAGGTTTTCCACTGTTTTTGCACTGCTTTTCTACAGCCACAGTGTGTCTTCACCTGTGCCCCACAGAAAATGCAAATCGCCAAATTAAATTTCTAGAGATAAAAATCACAGTCTGGGAAGTTAAAAAAAAAAGGGCTACGGCATGTAGGTCAGTGGGGTGTGCTAGGGCTTATGTAGCATGTACAAGGCGGTGGGTTCAATCCCCAGGACTGCAAACCACAATAACAATGAAGTTTAAAAAAAATTAGAGGCGCTGGAGTGATGGACTCAGTGGTTAAGAGCAGTGGCTGCTCTTGTAGAGGACCTAGGTTTGATTCCCAGCACCCACGTGGTGACTAACAACCATCTGTAACTCCAGTTCCAGGGGATTTGACACCCTCGTCTGACTCTGTGGACATTGCAGGACATGAATGCACTTACATACATGCAGGCAATACACTCATACACATAAAATAAAAATAAAGTTAGGAAGAAAAAAAGAAGGAAAGAAAAGACATTTCATAGAACAGGAGAAATGTTTTGGAAATCCCATGTCTGAAGAGAGACTGTGTAAAGAATCACTACAACTCAATAAAAACCTCAATTTGAAAAGTGAAAGGTAGCCCAGCAAGTCAGAGGGAGTGCCAGTAAGCAGCAGGTGAAATACCGTGACCCTTGAGGGTCTGACCTCAGTGCCCGATTCTGAGCTGATACTCAGCTGAAGCAGCCGTGAAAATGAACGGCATAATACCTCCTCTCGAGCTGTCATGCGCTTTATTGATTCCACACGTAACCTTGGTGAAGGGTTGTAATTAATCTGTAATTACAGCGATCACAAGCTCTCAGGCAGGGAGCGATGCGATAAGGGCTCTGGCCACAAGAGGGCGCCGTGGCGAACTTCGCCGCCCGCTGCTGGAGAGCCAGCTTCCTAAGACAGCCGGGGGAGAGAGAAAGCAGTCTAGGACCTTGTCTGGCACCTTGGGAGAGCTCATCTTTTTCCTCCGTAAAATACAGACAAATCGTCAGAGTCGCATGCATTTGGCATACCGTCCCCATCTTGGCTCTGAGCAGCTTTGCATGCCTTCTGCACCCCGCCTTGCTGAGATGCTTCAGCATCTGTCTTCTTAACAGTGGATGGAGTTGGGCTCGATGGCGAGGGATATTTTATTTAAATCCTCTTTTAGAAACATCCGTCGCTTATTCTCTTAGCAGGTTGGTAATCTCGTGGCCTGTCCATGCGGTCAGAACTGAAGCTTTAAAGAGTAATTGATTAAGATGCTGTTGATGCACAGAACTGGGTCGATGCCTGTGGGGTTCCCACCACCCCACACTGGGCCCCTGAACAGTGGTTGGAGCTGTATTTAAATAATAATAATAATAATAATAATAATAATAATAATAATAGACAGACTGGCAAGGCGTCCAAGAGAAGTTGAGAGTGCCTTTTCCAGCCATGGGGAGTCCCCGCATAGAGGCTTTTAATTAATCAGTCTGCTCGCAGACCTGTGGGACAGAAGGAATTCATTTCCAAGCAGTGTAGAAAGCTGAGTCTCGGGCACTCAGCCCCGCAGCCCACGTGTGATTACTGTGCGACCCATTAGTTGGCGGTTTTCCTTTCCGACTGGGTTGTCAGATTTGCTTTAAGAAAAGTTATCATTTTTTAATTTTACATTTATTTATTTTCATGGGTGTATGTGTGCCACGACACACATGTGCAGGAGACAGAGGACAGCTGTGGGAGTCGATTCTCTCCTTCCACCGTAAGGGCCCCGGGGATCAAACCCAGGTCTGCAGGCTTGGCAACGAGCTCCTTTCCCAGCTGATCCATCTCGCCCTCACAAACGATCATAACTACTGAAATGGGAATCCAGGCAAGACCCGCAGGTGTGGCTTAACAAGAGTCACCAAGCCTCAAATTGTCAGCTTGGCTTAAACCATCTCTGGAAGAGGGTGGGACACCGCACTAGAACCCGCTGTCCCGAAGCGGGAGGACCGGCCCCTCCTTCCCTCCATCAGCATCCTAACTGCATCACAGCTGTGCTGCTGGGCGGATACTCCGGCATCCAGAGAGTTCTAAAGCTCCTCCTTAGGATGCAGACCACAAGATAGGACCAGAAATCAAACCTCGGAGGGTTCGCATCTGGGGGAGCAGGACATAAATAGCTGTTTCTGCTTTTCCAAATAAGCCAAGTGCCAGTGGGTTTCAGGGTGGGCGGAGATGCGTGGTCCTGAGCCTGGGCCTCCAGAGCCTCTGCCAACCTCCTCTCTGGGCCTCCACACTGGGCCGCTTCCTCCACCTTGCTCTTTGGACTGCAGATCCCTGTTCCTGCTCTTCTCCCTCTCCTCTCCCATTCTACCTTTATTCCTTTGCCTTCTTTTCCTCCCTTTCTCTTCTTTTCAATTTTTAATTTTTAATTAACTTTTCTTTGTTATTATGGTATGCATGGGGTGTGTACATGCCATGGCATGCATGTGGAGGTCAAAGGACAGCTTATGGGAGCAAGTTCTCTCCTTCCATCATGTGAGTCCTGGGGACTGAGGTCTCCAGGGCTGGAGGGTAACTTCATAAGCTAAACCACCACACTGGCCCATATATTAAAACAACTTTTTTAAGATTTATAGTGTGTGTGCGTGTATGCATGTATGTGCCACAGTGTGCCTGTGGAAGACAGAGGACAACATGTGGAAGTTGATCTCTCCTTCCCCTGGTGGAATCTGGGAATGAACTCGGGTTGTCAGGCTTGCAAGGCAAGCTCCTTCAGCTGCTGATCCATCTCACCAGCCTCTTTTCATCTTTTTTCCCAACCCCTTTTCAAGTACTCCTGACAGGGGTACCCCAGTTTTTCTGGTCATGCTCTAAGCTTTCACTGGATGACTTGGCTGATCCCTTGCTGGGCCCGCTGTCAGTCACACAATCCTAGGGCAACTGGAAGCCAAGACGAACTTTAAAAAAAATATTTATTTATTTGTTTTATGTGTATGAGTGTTATGCTTGCATGTATGTGCGTGTACCCATCTGTGCAATGCCCCTGGTGGTCAGAAGAGGGCATCAGTTTTTTGGAACTGGAGTTAAGGATGGTCATTAGCCACCATATGGGTACTGGCAACTAAACCTGGGTCCTCTGCAAGAGCAGCCCATGCTCTTAACCACTGAGCCACCTCTCCAGCAATTGGAAGCCAAGATGAACCTGTTTTGCTTGTTGTAAGAGAAGAAAAGAAGATAATATCCTTAAAATTCAATCTGGGGCCTGTAGAAAGTCACCAGTCACATGCTTTTGAAATGACTAATGAGAAGTCTGTGGTTACTACTAATGGCTAATTACTATGCTTAATAGTTATTGATTAAGAGCTGAGGTTTGTACTGCTCCTCAGCTTCTCTGAGTGCCAGGAGGTGATATTGCTGGACCCATCATGGATGCTCCTCAGACAGAATGCTGACCTTGTAGAGGTAAAGTCTGAGACACAGGGTGCTCCAAATGCCAAGCTGCTAGAATGTGTGGGAAAGGGTGTGTGTCCATGTGTGGGCTGTGTATGGTATGTATCTGTGTTACGTATGTGACATGTGTGGTCTGTTTCTGGTGTGTGGTGTGTGGTGGTGGTAGGGAGTCATGCATGGTGAGCAATTCAGAATGTTCCAGGCTGCTCAATGGTATCTTCTCAATAGAAAATAGCTTTTGTCCACTGCCTACTGCACAGGTATCCCACAAGCAGAGTCCCCGACAGTCTGCAGCAGGTTCCATAGTTGTCAGAGGCCCCTACGCACTCCTGAGGGAACCTGGGCTCCCCAGCCTTGTTCTCTAACCATGCACTCGGTGACTCTGCAGGGATATCTATCCTGTGGCTGATGGACCACACACATCTCAGGATGGCTACAAATGTGGCCCAACATATTTGAAGATGACAGTGTCATGTGACAGTGTCAGAAGATTGGACACTTCTGGTAGGAGGCTTACAGTACCGTGTCTCAAAAATGATACCTTTCACTTTTGTACTGACCCCTTTCTCTGTTGAATGATATGGCATACTGCCCCTTTATGCCCCTTTAACATTGGTTTTCTTTCCTCCTCCTCCTCCTCCTCCTCCTTCTTCAATTCTCATTTTAGTAATGAAAAAAAGTGCATGTCACTGGTTATTGTTGCAAAGTCATTTCTCACCAGTTGTTTAGAAACTTTTCCTGTGGCTCCTTTTATTGATTCAACTATATATCAGATGCTCCTGAGTTAATCTTGACTTGGGACCTCCTCTTCCGGGTTCTTAGCAGACCCCACATAATGAGGCGTGGGCTGTAGACAAGGAGTCTTCGTTTCTGGAAAGGGTACTTCTGGTCGAATGCTGTTGTCTAGGAAGGAGGCTGTAGCTGCTTGCTGGACTGCTTATTTTCTGTTTCTTTACCCGCCATTGTCTGAGATACTGCTGTTGTTTTCATTCTGTTTGCTTGTGTGTCCCTCCTTCCATCTGTTCTTAAAAAATAGTTTAATTTTAAACCACCCCAGATGACAGGAGCCAGGTCTTGACAAGGCTTTGGATGCCAGGAGGAGAAAATTCTTGGTAAATGACTCATCTACCAACTCATTTGCTATTGACAGTCTGCTGCTGGGGAGGCTGACTGCTCCCAAGATAAGTACAGGTTTCACAGGCAGGTTCCTTCTGCCCCAAGATAAGCAATTATTTAATAAATTGGCTTTGACATGAGCTTTCAGTTTTAAATACTTCCTTTCACATTCTAAGATAGTCTCTTGCATGTGCTTTCCCACAGCCCCCAATGAGGACTCACAGCGGATGGCCTCTTAGGAGTTTTGGCTCCTTAGGAGAGAAATCCTTGTGGAGAGGGTGGGGAGGGGCTGGGGAAGTGGCTTGGTAGATAAAGCACTCACTATGCAAACACTAGGACCTGAGTCCAGTCCTCAAAACCCATTTCAGAGAGCCAGGCAAGGTAGTACATGCTTATAATCCCAGTACTGGGGAGGCAGAGATCCCTGAGGTTCACTGGCCGGAATCTGTGAGTTCCTGACTCAGGAGAGACACTGACTCAGAAAACTAGGTGGGTAGAATCTGAGGAATGACAACCAAAGTTGTCCTCTGGCTCCCTACATATGTGCATACAAACACACACACACACACGCACGCACGCACGTACACACGCACGCACGCACGTACACACACACGCCAAAAAACAAGATGCTTTCCTATAACCTCAGCACTGGGAGGCAGAAACAGGTAGATCTTGAGCGTTCACTGGTCAGCCTAGCTGAAATCGAGAGCTTCTGGTCTAGTGAGAGACCGTGTCTCAAGGCAGTAAGGCAGAGAAGCCAGAGGACGACCCTTCATGTGCCCTGCTCTGGCCGCTCCCTACATATGTGCATACAAACACACACACACACACACACGCACGCACGCACGTACACACGCACGCACGCACGTACACACACACGCCAAAAAACAAGATGCTTGGCCCCTTGCTTGAGAGGGCCTGGAAGGGGTGCTAAGCCGAGCACCAGTCTCACAAGTGCTATGTCTCTGTGTCATGTTCTGACGAGCTCTCCAGCATGGAATGACCATTTTAAGATCTGGGAAAGAAAAGCCCTTGATTTCATATGGAGCCAGGGAGGTCTTGGGAATCATGGGAAGTTTCCAGCAACCAGTGACTGGTTGGCATCTGTGCTTTTCAAAGAGGACACAGAATGGACCACAAAGGCAAGAATCCCAGAGAGATCCATGGGGTATTTGGTGCATCAAGTGCACAGGGTCACAGAAGGACTGGAGTCTGGGAACAGCTGAAGATCCCAGGGAACATACAGGGAGAGCAGAAAGTGGCAGAAGGATCCTGTGTGGCTGGCTGGCACCAGAGACTGGATGGCAGTATCTAAACTCTGTGATGGAAGCATGGACTGAATTGAAGCCCTTGGAGATGTCTGTGTGAGAATCAAGGAGGCATGAGACACAGAGCCTGGGCTCAGGGAGACGTCTTGGAGGATACAGTAGTTTGAGTGTAAAAAGTCTCCCACAGACTCATGAATTTGAACACTTGGTCCCTAGCTAGTAGCACTGTTTGGGGAGGCTGTGTAAGTTTTGAGGATGGGATCCAGTTGGTAGACATTGCACTACAAGGCGTGGGTCTTAAAGCCAGAACTCTACTTCCTGGTCCAGTCTCCATGTGAGGAAATCAGTTACATGCTTCCAACCACCACGAGCAACTCCAGCTGCCCTGCCTTCTCCACCATGATGGACTGTGTCCCCTTAAACCAGGAGCCAAACCAGGAGATAAACCCTTCCTCTGTTAAGTTGCTCTGCCAACTGAGGAAAGCAACTAGCACACTGGACGCGTGAACTTGATTGTCATCATCACATTCATGTCCCAGAGTCTCACCTAGAAAGATATTCCTATAAAGCAGGGCATCAGGTGTAGGGTCTCTTCCCATCAACCCTGTCACCAGCTTACCTAGGAAGGGGCCAATGGTGTTCGCCATGGAATACAGCTTCCCTGCCACAGAGCAGTTGTTGCTTTTGGCTAAAACTCAAGCACTGTTTCTTGAACTGCCAGCCCTCCCCTCAGAGCAAGAACTCTCGAATCTCATGCCTCAGGTCAGTAGAGGCTGTAAGTGTATGCAGTCTGTCACCCTGTGACACTCCTGTCAGCATTCCATTCCAAAGCTTCCCATAGGACAAAGCCCCTTTACCTTCACTATTAAGTCAGAGGAGAGAGAAAGTGGGGTCCTCTTGGAAATCTCTGCACCCCAAGACTCCCAGCACCTGCTGATTCTGCACTGTCTGTGTCCACAAAGCATGCTCACACTAGCCTCTCCCTACCTTAGGTCAGGCTCTCCTCAGCATCAGGCCTCTCTCATAACCCTGCTCACCTCTTACCTGTACCCAGGGCCCTGGGGCTCTGGTAAAATCAGATATATTGGCCCTCCTACGACTGTATGGTGAAGGGGCAGCAGAGGGTAGAGGACAGGGTCAGGTATGGGGTCTGTGACAAAGGCGAATTCCAGAATTCCACAGCCTTTGCCTGAGATGGAGTCACAGGTGCTGTGTCACATCAGCCCTGGCCAGAGGAATTCCTCCTGTGGCTTCTAAGGTGTCCTATAGCTAAAGAGACCCTGCCACCCCCAACCCCTGTGTACCACATTGTGTGACCATCTCCACCAAGCAAACGAACAGCTGCCTGATGAACCATAAGCTGATAAACTGACAGCAAAATAAAATAAGGAACGATTCCAATTTTAATTTGAAAACCTGAGAAGTAGAATCGGACTTTCTCCTTACCACCCTCCACCCTGAAGCCTTTCCAACTCTTGCTACAATGATGATGGTCAAGCTCACCTGTCCACTGTTCTAATTGCTTTCCTCATCACTGTGGCCAAATACCTGGCAGAGGAACTTGAGAAAGGAAAGATTTATCTGGCTCCTGGTTTAAGGGGATATGGTCAATCATGGTGGGGAAGGCAGCAAGCTGGAGCATCTCAGGCTGGAAGAATGTTGCAGATTTCTTCACTCCAAGACTGAACCAGAGTTCTGGTTTGAAGTAAAGCCTCCTATAACCTTAAGCCCCACCCCTTCCCAGGTAAGCTGGTGGCAGGGTTGATGCGAAGGGACCCTGTGCCTGATGTCCTGCTCTGTAGAAATACCTTTTCAGTTGAGACTCTGCAAGTGCATGCGCTTGCACTTTGTGTGTGTGTGTGTGTGTGTGTGTGTGTGTGTGTGTGTGTGTTCCTTTGTGGATGGAGGATAGAGGCAACATGAAATATCTTCCTCCATCACTCTTTATTCACTCATTCATTCATTCATTCATATATTTATTTATTGGTTTTTTGAGACAGGGTCTCCCTGCAGCCTCAGCTGGCCTGGAACTAGCTATGTAGAGCAGGCTAGCTTCGATCTCATAGAGATCTGCTTGCCTCTGCCTCCCAAGTGGCCTCCTGAGTGCTGGGATTAAAGAAATGTACCACCGTGCCCCACTTTTCGTTTTTGGAGACAGGATTTGTCACCAAACTTGGAGATCCCCAATTTGGCTGTACTGGCTGGCCAGTGAGCCCCAGGGATCCTCCTGTCTGTGACTCCCTGGGGCTGAGATCACAGGTTGTGCAGCATTCTTATTTTCATGTGGGTACTGGGGATCTGAACCCAGGTTCTTATGCCTGTGTGGTGAGTGCTTTACCACGGAGCCATCTTTCCAGCCCCGGTCCTGGGTCTCTACTGGGATGTTTTCTGCGTGGCAGGTCATGCCCCTGGATCCTGTTTGTTATGTGAATATAACAAAATAGCAATGAGAATATGATTCTAAGCTGGGTGTGGTGGCACACGCCTTTAATCCCAGCACTCAGGAGGTAGAGGCAGGCAGATCACTGTGAGATCAAAATCAGCCTGGTCTATATAATGAGTTCCAGGGCATCTGGGGCTATAGGGAGACCCTGTCTCAAAAAAACCAAAAAAGAAAAAAAAAAAAGAGATTCTAGCTTGAGTCTCTGTAAAGACTCCATGCATGACAAGGAAGGTTATTATGTAAGTTAGTAATATATGGGTAGTGGGAGGGGCCCTGGCCCTGGCCCTTCCCCTCTCTCCCCAGGTCTTCTTGACCTTCCCAGGGCCTAGTGGACAGCCTGGCATTAGCATTTGTCATGAAGTCTGCCATCCATATCATGAAATAAGGGACTGCTGCCTCTTCAGCCAGTGTCTAGTTAGCAAGCCAGTGGTTTGACACCAGCTTGCTGTAACAGACATTTTTAATAAAACTTACCTCTGAGTTAAGAGAAAAATACTGCCTCCAAGCTTTTGTACCGAAATATATGAAAAACTGACAGGTGGGCTCTCTGATGCAAAATTGTTGGGGCCAAAGGCAATCATCTGATGAGCTTGTGTGCCCATGGGGAAAGGATTAATTAGATTTCCTGTCTCACCCCCCAGCGTCCAGCCCTCTGTTATTATGACAGGACCACAGAAGTTTGAAAACCTGAGTCATAGTTTATATTTTTAACATTTGTGGGCTACTAAGATGATAAGGGTGGTGGGGAGCGAGCGTCCAAGGTCTCCTGTGGCACTTAGCATCTATCTAGACATACGGGGTGGACATTTGAGCCTTGTGTCACCTGTGCAAAGCAGCCCAGTAGGGACACGAATGCCTTGGTCTTCACAGACTTTATCCCAAATTCCCTCTTTCCAGCTGCCTTTCCAGGCCACTGAGGGTGGGTAGCCCAGGGTTGTGTGTGCAGTCTCTTTCACCAATTTCTTGGAACGTGCATACACATGCCTGTGCACATGTATGTGAAGATATGTGTGTGCATGTTCCTGTATGTGCATATGCACGTGAAGGTACATATCTGTGCACATGCATGTATTGTGCATCCATATTCCTGTGTGTGCACATGCATGTGAAGGTGCATGTGTGTGTACCTGAGTGTGGAGGCCAGTGAACAACCTCAGCTGTTGCTTCTCAGGTACCATTCCATTTTTATAAAGGCAGTTTTGAGACAGGGTCCCTCGCTGGCCTGGAACTCTGCAAGTAGATTGGACTAGCTGGTTGGCCCCAGAAATCTGCCTATTTCTGCCTCTCCAACACTGGGATTACAAGCACGTGCAAGTGTGGGTGCTAGGGATCAAACTCAGGCACTCAGAACTGCAAGACAAGTGCTTTGCTGACTGAGCCATCTCCTGGGCTCTTTCGACATTTTCTGTGTTTCTGCTAAACAAGTCTTCGTGTCTATCCAGTTTTATGAATATGACTGAAGAAGTTTCTCTCTAACAGTGTCTATAGTGACAATGGAAATACAAAGAGCTATGGGGAGCTGGAGCCCAGGCCAGGGGTTAGGAGAGGAAGATCAGGGCTTCCTTGCTAGTTGTCATGTTCTCTGCCTCAGTCTTTTTCTTCCTGCTGTAGCAATTTCACATTCAGCATAGTTGATGTGGAATAGTTTGTTTCCTTCATGCTGGATCATGGGAAGTCCAAAACTGAGGGGTTTGGACTCTGGTGAAGGGTTTCTATACCTTCCCATGGTAGAAGACAGAAACACTAGTGTGATGACGATTTCGTATTGTCAGCTTCATTGGATCAAGAGATGTCTAGGGCATTAATGAGGCCCACCCCTAGTGTTTCCAGAGAGGATTGACTGAGAGGGGGAAGACCCACCCTGGATGTGGGTGGTGCTATCCCATGGGCTTGGGTCCCAGGCTTAGAGCTCCAGTATCCCTTTCTCTGCCTCCTGATCGGCTGTGATGTGAGCAAGCAGGCTCTCCCTCCTGCTGCCACAGTCACAAGCCACTTCTGCTACAGTGCCTTTCCCTGCCTGATAAACTGTATCTTAAAATGGCACCCCCAAATAAACTCACAGCATCCAGGAAGGCAACTAATAGAGACAAATATGGAAAGAGAGAGCAACAGGGGAGCGGGGAGGTGAACTTGGCCTTATAATTAACCATTTCCCAGATAACCCACCCACCCCTGCAGTGGTGGCATTGCCTCACTCCCACAGCCCCACCTGAACCATGCTTCATGAGGCCTGAGTTTCCAGCTCACCACCTTTGAGGGACACATTCACACAGCACTCCATTGTAGCAGGAGGTGGCTCCCGCTCTAAGTAGCTTAAGCAAGTCTTCCTCTTTATTCTTTGCTTGTGATTTGTCTTCAAAATTCTTGGTAGTTTCCATGGTTAAGTTTAGATTTACCTCCAGTTGAGGCAATTGTTAAAGAAAATCTTTGAAGGAAAAATGTGTCTGAGTTTTGGGTGGGAAAGGGAAACTTGAGGGTAGGATGTAGCTTGGTTGGTAGAGTGCTCGTCTAATATGCATAAAACCTTGGGTTTGGTTCCCAGCCTGGTATTAAAAAACACAAACAAACAAACAACCAAACTGATGTGATGGTGTTTGCCTGTAATCCCAACACTCAGGAGGTGGAGGCAAGAGGATCAAGAGTTCAAGGTCATCCTTTATTGCTTAGGGAGTTCTGGATCAGCCTGGGCTAAATGATATGTCTCAAAAAAAGAAAAGAAAACAAAAGAGGACAGTTGTAGGCAAGTGAAATGGCTTTTCCTTGTACTCCCCTCCCAGCCCCTAATAGCACAGCTGAACTGACCTTGGAGCACAGGGTTTCTGATGCCTGCCTTCAGCTGTACAAGCCTCTTCTTAAAGTTTTGTGTGATTTGTTCCCCTTGTCTGAATTTCACAAAGTGATTTTGTTCTCTATCCGCAACACCAAGAGCCAATAGCACAGGAGGAAGACATTAAGTGTGATTTGGAAGAAAGAAACACAGTTCAGACCTGGCTGCTTTCTAACTTAATTGTATTTTAAGTGCCTCCAAGATCAGACAGCTGCTTCCTTCTTAACCAACTCTTCAAGACAGATGGACCAACCGAGTTTCCAAAGCATTGGCTCCCCCTGAGCTTTGGCTCCAATCTATCTCGGTGCCCTGACTTCTCCACATGCCAACTGTGGGGTTTCTTGTGCCAAGAGGTTGTCTGGAGCTGACTTGCTCGCTTCCATTTGAAGAAGGAAGGATGATCACAAGGTGCTGGGCAGAGTTACTTCAGTCATCAATACATTTGAACCATCTACATGGATTTTCTTCTCAACTGGTGGAATATTGAGTCCTGGCAAACTGTATGGGTGGACGTGTTAACCTTCACCACTAGAACATTTCTCTACACTTCTACAGCACGCGTCCCACCATTACACCCATGAGACCAAGCAGTCCCTGACCAACTGGATCAGTTATTCTATATTCTGTTACAAATGCTTGCTTCTTTGATTCAAAATAAGGGCTTTGTGGCTGGGGTTATGGCTCAGTCTTTAAAGTGCTGGGGACCCGAGTTCGGATCTTCAGCACCCACGGAAAAAGATGAGCATGGCAATGCATGTCTATAGCCTCGGCACTGGGGGTAGAAGCAGGTGGATTCTTAGAGCTTGCTAACTAGCCAGTCTAGCCAAATTGGTGAGCTCTGGGTTCAGTGAGAGACCCTGTCTCAAAAATAAGGTGGAGAATGATTGAGGAAGACACCTGACATTGACCCCTTCACCTTATTTTTGAGATAGGGTCTCTCACTGAACCCAGAAGTGAACACCAAAAGTGAACACACCCTGCTTGCTCTCATCTCGCTTTCTCCTCTCTTACTTGTACTGTTCACGAACCCCCTGCCTAGGGAATGCTGCCACCTAGAGTGGGCTGGGTCGTCCTACATCAAGAACAATCAAGACAATCTCCCACAGACATACCCACAGACCACCTGTTCTGGATAATTCCTCAGGTGATTCGAGGTTGTGTCAAGGTGGCAGTCAAAGCCAACCAGCAAAGAGAGAAGGGTGTGAGCATGTGCGCACATAAACCCAAGGGCTTATTCACAATTCTCACTCAAGGAATAAACATCACCAATTTTGTTGATTACTTAAGCTACTTATAGATATCAAAGTGCCTTGAGGAAGTGGGGAACATAAAGCAAAGGTTGACAGCTACTCTCTGTTATATTCCAAGTTTAAGACCCTTTCAACTTCAAAATTCCTAGCGTTATCCTTGAGCATTCCATGATTGTGAAGAAATGGCAGCCTGCGACCTTCTATATTTCTGTTGTTAATAATTCAATATCACAGACTGAATTAGAAAGAAAAGTTTATTTTGGCTCATAGTTCCTGAGGTACAAGGTCGAGGGCCCACCTCTACTGCTGACTGACCTTCCTCCTGGCAGAATCCCAAGGTGACTCAGGACATCACATCAGGAGAGACTAATGCAAGCTTCTCTTTCTCCTTATAAAGCCACCAGAATTCAATCATAGGACTTCACCCTAAGGATCTTTAATTCTAGTTACCTCCCAGGTACCCAACCCTAAATACTACAGTCAGATTAAATTTCCACCTCCTTCTGCCTTACAATTAAATTTGAACATGTAAAGCCTTGGGAGACACACTAAACCACAACAGCTTCCTTTTCTACAATTCAAGCTCAGCCTCAGCCCATCAGTGTTCTCAAGACATCCCTAAGGTGCAGACCCTGGGGAGGGGAGTCTGACTCAGGGTCTGAATGCTTCTGGTAAGGGGTCCCTGTTAGGAAGACACATCCTCCTTCCTCCTCAGCACACTTTCTGTGATTGGCTGCTCTACAGAGAGAGGAGCCTGGGAGATGGGACATACACATCTGGAGTGACTACACCTCATAGAGGGCACTCACACCCAAGAGTGGGGATGCCCACCTTAGGAAGAGGAAGCAGGCAGTTGCTATGCCACCAAAGTCATTTCGGGTCACTTTCTGCCTTCTCCACAAGATGATTCTCTGTATGGTTGATGCAACTGGAAATGAGTTTTCCCATTATATGTGAAACACAGGAACTCTTGGTAGACCTGGCCATTCAGTGAGTTTCTTCATGGGAGGCAGTGTGTGTGAGGGGCAACAACAAGGGGTAAGGACCCCTGTCCTAGAAGAAACTGCTGAGATTCACAATTCCTCGTCATCCTCTCCAGTAAAATAAAGGGGATATCCAGCTTACAGATCCTGGAGATGACTGAGGACACCGGCAAAGGTTGTCAAGGTCATTGCCATGGCAACCATGGTACTAGTGCTGGCTACTTGTTACTGTGACAACATACATGACAAAAGCAACTTAAGGAAGAGTTTAGCTCACAGTTTGAGGATTCAGTCCATCATGGTAACAGGAGCATGAGGCAGCTGGTCACATGGCATCCACAGTCAGGGAGCAGAGAGATGGATGCTGGTGCTCAGCTCACTGTCTCCTTTTTATTCAGTCCAGGACCCTGGCCCAGGGATGGTGCTGCCCAAATTTTAGAGTGGATCTTTCTACCTCTGTTAATCAAATCTAGAAACTTCCTCACAGACACACCTAGAGGTTTGTCCCCTAGGTGAGTTTAGATCCTGTCAGTTGACAATCGATATTAATTGATTGTCAGTAATTGAGCAGTAATGTACTCTGTTGTTTGTATAGCTATTAAATGAGGTAGGACTTGGTCTTGCTCTGTGTGAAAGGAGTACAAAGACAGTGACAAAACGTTGATGGGTTTGCCAATATGGAGCACAAAGTGGGGATGGCCAACGTACAGGGTCATTGGACAGACGCGCCAATGGAAGAAGAATGATATGTGATCAGAGTTTCAAAGGGAAAATGGAGAAATATTGAATGAAAGATGAAACACTCCAGTGCAGCGACTATCCCATACAAATGAGTTCTAATGTTGTTGTTTGGATATGTCTACTTTTTGACTGTTGGTTTTCTGTTATTTTTCCCAGCTATTATTTTGACTTTTTTACTCCTTTTCTGCCTTCCTTGAGAACTGAATATGCTTTAACATTCCATTCCCTCACCTGCCTCTCTTCTTTGCTGGTTGTTTTTGACTATCACCTTGACACAACCACGAATCACCTGAGGAATTACCTAGGACAGGTTGGTCTGTGGGCATATCTGCAGGAGATTGTCTTGATTGTTCTTGATGTAGGAAGACGAAGCCCATTGTAGGTGGCACCATTCCCTAGGCAGGGGGTTTGTGGACAGTGTAAGTAAGAAAGGAGAAAGCGAGCTGAGAGCAAGCAAACTACAGGGTGTATTCACTTTCCTCAGCTCTTGACTATGGATGTGATGTGACTTGTTGCTTGACTTCCTCTCAGAGAGGGGCTGTAGCCTGGGATTGTGAGCTGAGTTAAACCCTTTTTCCCTAGGTTGCCTTTGTTGGGATATTTTATCACAGCAGCAGAATTGGAACCAGGGCACCCTGTGGTGTTACCATCCTGTTTTGTTCAGGGGGTGCTCTAGGTTCACTCTACCTATCTTTAACGCATTGCAGTTTATATTCAGATAAGATTTTATATATCTTTCACACCATGTCACACATATGTGCATATGTCTATAATAAATGTTATATGTAATAGTTTAAAATGTTATAATACTAACATAAATATTTTGCTAAATAGCAACACATAGAGTAAGAGGGAGAGAAAAGAGATGGAGGCAGAGAGGGAGGAGAAGAGAGAGACAAGAGAGAGGGCATTCTTGAACTCTCCTTTCCTGTCTATCCTGGCCTTTTTATCCTCCTTTGACTCCTGGATCTGTTATAATCCCAGTTCCAATAGGCATTTTTTTCTGGGAAAAAGCATTATTTTTGGAGGGGGTGGGGTTTGTTTTTGTTTTGTTTTGTTTTGTTTTGTGACAGGATCACTGTGTAGCCCCAGCTGGCCTGGAACTCACTATGTAGACCAGGCTGGCCTCAATCTCACAGATATCCTCATGCCTCTGCCTCCCACTTGCTGGAATTAAAGGCATGCACCACCATGCCAGGCATAAACAATTACTTTTACTTCTGTATTAGGTTTTTACCATTTTTTTGGTGTGGTATGCATATGTGTGTGTATATGCATGTTTGCATATGTGCATACACGTGTGTCCGTGTGCATGTGGAGGTTGATGTAAGAAATCATCCTCAATGCCTCTTCCACATCATTCACTGATGGAGGGCCTCTCAATCAAACCCAAGACTCACTGATATAACTAGTTCTCACTGCCCAGCTTGCTCTAGGGTTCCCCTTCCTCTGTTCTCAGGGCTGGAAGTACAGGTGGGCTGTCACTCCCACCTGGCATCTATAAGGTTCTGGGGATCTAAACCCCAGTCCTCGTGCTTGAGTGGTGAGTGTGTCAACCCTGGAGCCATCCTTCAGCCCAGATTTTTATAAATTTTAACATACTTTGCATCCATATTATTTACTAAATGAAATTAACTGCAATTTTGTTTTTTTCTTGCTACCATTTTCAAGTCTTGGGTTCCAGGTTATCTCAGCATCATAAGGTGGGAAATTTCCCATTTTTCTGTGTCTACTGAGGCTGCCCCCTAGTTGAACAACTCCGGAAGCCTGCAGGCTGGTCCAACCTTCCTGCTCTCATCTCACAGCACCCCAGTCCACTTTGGGACTCAGCCATCCTCCTAAGACCTCCACGTGTCCCTCCTTTGTTAAAACAGAGCATGGTTCATGTGTCATAGGTTACTGTTACAGCTCAGCAGTCGTTTGGGGTTTCTATGCTGTCACTCAGCCTGAAATTGTGTCATATGATGCATACTGTGGTTTGACTGTAAAATGTCACACTCCTTGTCCGAACACTTGGTGCTCAGCTGGTGATGCAGTCGAAGGCTGTGGAATCTTTAGGAGGTGGAGGCCAAGCTGGAGGCAGTGGGTCACTGCAGGTCTCAGGGAGTTATAGCTGACCTGTACTTTCAGCCTAATCTAATCTGTCTCTGTCTTGTCTTCCTCTTCCTCCTCCTTCCCCTTTCCCTCCTCTCTTTCCTCCCTCTTTCTTCCCCTGCCACCACCTTTCTCTGTCTCTCTCCAGCCTGGTTCATCAAGATGTGAGCAAGCAACCTCATCCTCCTTCCTCCACAGCCATGCCTTCCATACCACGATGTCCTAAACCCTGTCAAACCATGAGCCGAAATAGATGTTTCCTCCCTTAAGTTGCACCTTGTCAGATATTTGGTCACACAACAAGAAACGAAACTAATACAGTCATGACGACCTTCCTGTCTCTAAAGTCCCACTTCCTGTATAGTTGCTTTGATAACAGTGGTGCCATGGTACCCTGTTTACATGGTACCCTGTTTAGCTGACTTTACTGATGCTTTTTTCAGGAAATTACTTGGGTGATGCAGTCTGTGTTGCCTTGACTGGGAAACATTCCAGAAATGGTCACAAATGTGGCCTGATCCTGGGACCTGATACACCTGCACTTTGCCTGAATTTGAGGCCTGGGTCAGGAATGCAGCATTTAAATAATTAGCACTAGAAATTTGCCCATTTTAAAGCCTCCTTGTAGAAGTCAGGATGACACTGCTCTGGTTCCTGTGAAGAACCAGGTCTTTGGAAGACGTGAGCTCTGCCCATTTTATTCACTTGAGAAAGAACCATTCCTTATCTGCTTCATTTGATGACTCACCGCTGCCCCTTCATTTGCAGACTTGTATCATGAGGCGGGCATTCCTGGAGCCACCCTGTCCTTTGTGCAAGTCCTTTTCCCAATGCTGAGGAACAAAGTTTTAAATTAGGAGAGGAGAAAGTAGAAGAAATCATGAGGTGTTGGGGTCAAACTAGAAGTACCACTGTGGACGGAGTTCTCAGTATGTGTGGATCTCGGGATGCCAGTCACTGTATAGAGACTGGCATCTATGGGTTCAACCAACCACACATCAAAAACATTTGTGAGGAACCTAATTTCCTCTGTACTGAACACACACACACACACACACACACACACACACACACACGTTCCCCTCTCCTCTCATTTTCTGAACTGCACAGAACAACTATTTATATTTCATTTATTTTTATTTAAAATTATTATTATTATTACTGTGTGTGTGAGCGGGCACAGGTGTGGAGGTCAGTGGACAACTTGTCCAAGTTGGTTCTCTCTATCCACTGTGTGAGTTCTGAGGACTGAAATCAGGTTGTCAGGCTTGGTGGCAAGTGCCTTTATTCCCTGAGCCATTTTGCTGTCTCCTATTTCACATTTATTATATAAGGATTATATGTGATCTAGAGACAAAGTCTAGGAAGATGTTTATGTGTTATAATCACTACTTAGCAGTTCTGGGATGAACCCCACATGGACATTAGGGATGCACACATGCCAAAAAAGCCAGTGACTCTCATTATAGAGAACATCCAAACAGGCCACTGAGTAGCAGGAGATGAAAGAACCCAGTGTCAGGAGCTCCTTGTGGCTCTGAACCTTACAGGCTGGCTCCTAATGCACAATGGGTACTACAAGAAGTTGCCATGAGGGAGGGACAGGACAGCTGACCCTGAGGTGGGCAGACTGCTTCCACACCACTGTCAATGGCACACATCTGGTTTTGGGCACAGACAACAATCCATTTTCTTCATGATGACTTAGGGTTGATATTACATATACTAATCATCTTCTGACTGCACCTATTACCTCAGGCTATTTTCATGCCTAAAATAAAAACTAAGACAGAACCATGATTATTTTCATTTTATGACGGAAAGGCTGAGATTCAGAGTGATGGAACTGTTTACCCCATAACAGAAAATGTCATTGGATTAGACCACCTGGCTCATGTTTGTTGCTCTGCTCCTACAGCCTGTCAGTGGGATCTGTGCACTACTGTGGGATCCTGGGCCTTTGTGAAGGGTTGCAGGGACAGCTGTGCATGGGCTAGCTCATCTTCATTTCCTTTTTCTCCCTGTCCCCTTTGTCCAGGCTGTGAACTCTGTTTCAGCTCTTTCTGTTTTAATTTGTTTTCACCTGTTAGGATTTAAAAAATAAGAGGACCATGATGATTTGGAATGAAGTAGGAGAGAACAGCCCCTGAGCTCAGGGCTAGCATGCCACTCAAGCAGAAACCTCACCCTCTGTTGTGTCCTTAGAGGCCCTTGGGTTCTATTCCTGCCTCTGGGTTGTTTCTGGGGTAGGAGGAACTTGTTGCAGACTGCATCTCAATCAAGGGAGATAGAGAGCTTTCTTGGTTATTGTTATATTTCTTTTCCTGGGAAACTTTGATTTCCTGAACTTACAGGGATTTTTTTTTTCTTTAGTTGCCCTTTTGCCATCATATGTACTTTCTACATATCAAAGTACATCATATGTACTTTCTACATATCAAAAATCCTCACCATAAGTTCTTTTAGAATAATTTTTTAATGGCAGTATTTCTTATGGAACGCTCCATTTTCCTCTCTAGTTCCTTACAAGCTGCCCTAGTTCGTCTGTAAGTGGTACCCAGGTGCCTATGATGCCATGCCACATGTTGTGATGCTGTGCCAGGCTGGACAGGTTACAGAGCTCGCATGGAATGCAGCACTTGTAGGATCACTCCAAGCATGACTTGAAAGAGGGGCATTCCACCGGCAACTCTCTTCCAGTGCCTGAGTCAGGAGACATAGGTCTCTTCTCTGAAGGCTCTCTGATATTTCCAGTGGCTCTTTGAATGTATGTGTGTGCTGTGAGACCCTGCTCAACAGGAAGGAAGTGACATTTGGGAAGGAAGATGAGTCAGGACTGAGGGGGAGACAGGCAAACATCCCTACTTGGAAGGCTGTATCACAGTGACCTTGTTTTGGCGATAGGTTCCTTCCTTCTTGGTATTTTCTGTATTTCACTTCGTGTGTGTATATGTGTGTGTGTGTGTGTGTGTGTGTGTGTGTGTGTGTGTGTGTGTGTGTGTTTGGGGGATGCACATGTGCGTACGTGCATAGGGAGGTCAGAGGTCAACTGCAGGTGTTCCTCAGGAACTGTCCATCTTATTTTTTGAGACAGAATCTCTCACTGGCCAGAGGTGAGGCTGGCCAGCCAGTGAGTGCTGGCAACACCCTGTCTCTTCCTCCCCCTGGGCTGCAAATGTGTGCCACCACACTTGGCTTTTTCACATTTTTTAAACGTGGGTTCTAGAGATCAAACTCAGGTCCTCAGGCTTTTGTGGCAAACACTCACCAACTAAGCCATTTCTCCAGCCCTGCAGCGGGGTTTGCTACAGAATGTTTTCCTCAGACACCTTTCCATATGTCTTCAACTTTAAGGGTTTATGTTTCTCCAGCTCAAGTTTAACTAATTGAACCTTTATTTTCCTTCTGAATTTTCCCTTGCAGTTTTGCTGAAAGTCTCTGTTGATGGATGAACCTCGATAGCTTGTAAGAAGCAGAAAATACCACTCTGTTCTCACTGAGTGATCCCCTCAGTGGCTCACCAGTGTGAGTGGACACAGCTCAGCTGCATTCATCTTGTGTGGGGGTCAGTCTTAAACTGATTTGCCAGGAAGCTTCTACTTTGCTTTTGATTCTTAATTCTGCATTAATAAAACACCATCCGTCTGGTGGTGTTGTCTCTGATGACGGAAAACTTGTGTCAGATTTCACCAAGCTTGTTTTAAAGATTGTGATGGGTGTGATGGTGAATCTTCATTGTCAGGTTGACTGGATTTAGAATCATCACAGAAACACAATTCTGAGTGTATCTATGAGGATGTTTCTAGAAAGAAAAGGGAAGACCCATCCTTACTGGGCAGTCATGCCACCACAGGATGGGGTCCTGGACTGAATAAAAAGGAGAAAGTGAGCTGAGACCAGCAGTCATCTCTCTCTGCTTTCTTTCTGGCTGAGGCCCCAACGTGACCAGCTGCCTCAGGCCTTCCCTGCCATGATGGTCCGTGTCCTCAAACCATGAGCTGATATAAGCCCTTCCTTCTCTAAGATGTTTTTGTCAGGTATTTTGCCACAGCTATGAGCAAAACAACTCACCCAATGGGTTGCTTTTTCCTCCTGTGCTTGGGTTTAGTAATGAATTTAAGGTTGAGTCTAAGCCCATCCCGGCTTGTGGGCTTTCTTGTTGGTGCTGCTGTCATGGTGGCCTTAACCTGTTCTGTCCAGCAGAGGGACCTAGCTGTGGGGATTTGGTCAGATGCTGTCTTCTGCTACTCTCATAACTTTATTTTTGTAGCCGTGGTAGCCTTGCCCTAATAAGCGTCTGACCCCTGCTTGGCTGGGTCCACGTAGGTTCCATCAGAGCTGCTATTTTGGGCCCCTGTGTCCTAGCTCTTGTAGTCTCTCATACAGAACTTTGAGTGTGAGCAATGTATAGCAACATTAAACAGTTGTAGGTATGCTTTCACATGGACAGGATTTGTATTCTTTTATTTTTCTGTGAGTTTCTATTGTTAGGAATGCCTTCATCCCACTCTCCTGAGTGTTTCCCATCATCCTCTCTAGCTCAGGTTTCTCAGCCTCTGCTGTGCTGACATTTGGGCCAGACGAGTTTTCATGGTGAAGATGATCCCAGGCATCATGGGACTTATGCTCAAGAAAGTGTCGCTGTTGGGACTTTATTTTCCCACGTTTCCAAAGTTGGGTTGTGAAGAGATGTCCCTGGCTTTCAAAGTCCTCCAAAGGTGAAGCTGGGTGTGATGTCAGCATGGTGACCAAGGGCAGCCCGATGTTGGAAACAAGACTCCCATGGGCTTCATCTCCAGAGCTCTTTCCAGGACAGGTGTGGGTGTCACTGTGGGTGGGAACTGGTTCTGAGGCTATGCAACTGAACATGTGTATGTGTCCAACAACTGTATGCTGCATGTTCCCAAATATTTTTAACCTGAGATTGTAGCTGTCAGCTGCTTTTCAAGAAAATGGGAGCTCTTGTTTGGGACAGACTTAAGGAAACAGGATGCTTATTTAGAAAAAAGCAAATTAGGGGCTGGAGAGATAGTGGCTAAAAGCTCTGGCTGCTCTTGCAGAGGACCTGGGTTCAGTTCCCAGCATTCCTATGTTGGCTAACAACCATAAGTAGCTCCAGTTCCAGGAATCTGATGCCCTCTTCTGGCCTCTGTGGGCATTATATGCATATGGTGCACTCATATACATGGGGGCAAAACACTCCTACACATAAAAATTAAAAATAAATAAATAAATAAAATTGAGAAATAAGCGAACTGATACCTTAGAAATCACTAGGCTGTCTTCAGTGTAATCGTATCAAAAATAGGTCTGTACAGGGGCACTGATGTGGAATGCTGAACCCAAACTCCAGAATAGACAGATGCAGCATGCCAGACTGCATGTTAGAATACCCAGCCAGGGACATGGCTCTGAAACCCACCTTAACTGCAGGTTCTTTTTCCCAGTGCCTTGCTGTCCTCAAGGCACAAGGTAGGCTGATCTTACAAGTTGCCCTGAGATGTGTAGCCTTTTGATGACTGGCCCCAGGCTGTCTTACCTGTACCTGGCCCAGCATACATATAAAGTGAAGTTTCACTGGTTACCTTTGAATCCAAATATTAGGAGTCTGGGCTGAAGGAAGGGCTGGGCAGGAAGGGCCCTCTAATAGCAGTAAGAGAAAGCTCTGGAATTAAAAAAAGGAGAGGATGCCCTTGGGATTTAAAGGCAGGGCAGAGATTAATCCATCCACTAAATCTAAGGACTTGGGTGTGGACAGAGAGAGGGGCCGGCACAAACTCAGCTCTCATGCTCCAGCCGTGGCCTCTTTAAGCAAGGCTGCGCTGGAGGGCCGAGACTCCCAAGGGGAGGCAGCATTGTCTTCCTGGCTTTGTGCACGTCACTCAGGAATCTGTCTGCTTTCTGGAATTCTCACCTAGAATTCTAGAGAGCCACAATGCTTTTGGCCCATACCATCCCCATGGGTAGATGCCGTGACGACAGTCTCTCCTTAGTCAACTCATGAAGCTTTGGGGACTGGGCAGTACGTGGAGGGTCTGGCCCACTCTTGCCTTTCTCCAGCTACAGAGGAGAAGTTCCTTTTCTTTGACACAGAAGGCTCAGTGTTCTCCCCTCCTGTTTGGGTTTCCAGCCTCACTATGGCAGGGTCCACATGATTTCCATTTACATGAATGAAGCCAATCTGACCTAAGCATGCTGCATTTCTCACAGGTCTAGGTTAGGAACATCCACAGGCACCATTGTTGGATTTTTTCCCTGTGGACAGATTTGCACACCATGCTGCTTCATCATCTTGTAGTTGAAGTAGCTGGAGCTTTATCGTATTCTGAATCTCAGTTCTCTCCTGGTATCATAGTTGGTGCCCCAGGATCTGGGGGACCTATGTCACTCCGGCAGCACGTCCTTGGCCTCTTTGTGAAGCCAGCCTTCCCACAGTCCTCACCTATCTGCCTGCATTGCCAACATTCTCTGTTCCTGGGGAGCCTTTCACTGTGCTCCAGTTATGGGGCAAATATGTCAAGAACTGTGCCCAAAAACTAACTGTGGGGTAGTAAGGTGGTGACAGATGAAAAGGACACCCCACTGATAGAATGTTCCAGAGCTTTGTGGCTGGGTTGCTGAGGAAGAAAAAGTGGAGAGCAATCCAGGAACTGGTTCAAATTGGAACGGTTGGCATGGGTAGCTCTGGCTCCCTCAGTACCTGCAGCTGGCTGAATTCCCATCTCTGTGTCCTGGCCATCTGAGGACACAGGCTAGTTCCAAGTCTCTGCCCTGTCTTTCATAGTTCAGTGTTGGGCTGGGCCTTACCTGGTTGGACTAGGAATTTCTTCAGTGGTTCTGTTGGGTCTTGCTCTATTCAAGTGTCCTCTCTGATTAGGGAACTACTCCTGAGAGATTCATTCTGTGACCTCTCTAGTAGTCCACACTGTGTTTATCCAGGTAATTTAGGGAAAATACCTATTTGTTTAAAATTTTTATTTATTATTATTATCACCATTTTTATAGGTATATGAGTGTGTGCAGATGCGCACCTGCCACAGAGTGCATGTGGAGTCAGTTCTCTCCTTCCGCTGTGAGTACAGAGGATTGAACCCAGGTTGTCAGGCTTGGCAGCAAGTGCCCTTACCCACTGAGCCATTCCCTAGCCCAGAGAATACCCAAGAAGTGAAGGAATCTGGACAGCCTAGAAAAGTATAACGCATGAAACGCCACTTCTGCTCTCAGACATTGAAACTGGAGGAGCCAGGCAGACACTAAGCAAGACACAATAGGATATTGTGATGGTTCATCTTCATGGTTAGTTTGATGGGGTCTAGATGTGCCATGGAAACAGACCTCTGTACATACCTTTGAGGAAATTTCTAGATTAGGTTAATTGATGTGTGAAGAGCCACCTTAAATGTGGGTGCCACCATCCTGTGGGCCGGGGTCCTGGGCTGAATAAAAAGGAGAAAGCGAGCTGAGCACCAGCATTCATCTCTCTGCTTCCTGACTGTGGATGCACGTGAGCAGCTGCCTCACAATCCTGCTGCCATGCCTTCCCCCCACCATGGACTGCACCCTCACGCTGTGAGCCAGAGTGAACCAATCTTCCCTTAAGTTACTTTGGTCTGGCATTTTGTCATAACAAACAGAAAAATAACTGACACAAATACTTAATAAATATTCTATACCAAGTTTTCCAAGACGCTATTCTTGCCCATTAGCGGACAGGATCTATTGATGCTATTTCTATTTTATTTTAACTAAAAAACTATTTTGTTATTGAGACAGAGCCTCACTCTGTAGCGGAGAGGGTCTCAGAACTCACTATAGAACCCAGGCTAACCTTGAACTCTGCAGTTCTCTTGCTCCAGGCTGCCTAGGGCTGGGATGACAAGTGTGGGCCACCACACCAGCACAGGAGGGCTGTAAGCAGAGTAAATCCTGTGTGAAGGACATTGACTGGCTGTGCCTTGTTGCCTACTTGGCATCCTCCATATGGAGGTTGCACCCTCCTGGTAGTGTTTAAAATGTGCTCTACTTCCGAGGATCCGTCACAGGAATGCTATTGTTCTTGTCACTCTGCTCCTTGCCTCTCTGACACCAGACAAAATATGGAAATCCTGTCTCCAAGTTGTCTCCACTGCAGCAGTCTCATAGCCCAAAGAATGCACTTTTAACCCCTGACCGTGAGAATCTCTGAAATCATTTATGCTGCTGTCCCTGCCTGTTATGGAGCTAGTCTTCCCTGATCTCATGAGTTCTGGGTGCCACTGCCCCACCATGGAGCCCCAATCAGCTTCAAGCAAAGACAAGCCTGATCTGAAATGTCTAAACCACGAGCTCATCAGAAGCTCTGAAGGACAAGTCTTCATGGCAAGCAAACAGAAGGCCTTTGGAGAATGTTCTTCAACTGATTTAGGCCACAAAGCCTGGGGGCTCAAGAGGTGGGTAGAGGCTCTGGGAGGTGTAGAACCTAACAGAGGATGGTCCTGGCTTTTTCTTGAGTCTGACAACATTTTTTTGAAAACCCACACACTGCCCGTTCTTCTCCATTCCTTCTGAAGAGTTACTTATAACTCTCCAGGTCTCATTGTTTCTGAGCCTTTTGGCTAAGTTCTAGGGTGTTTTCTGTTTCCCCAAGTCTTGTTTTATTTAAAGAGCACTTGGTGAGGAGGGCAGGGGCTGCTGAAACCTGTTGCTGACCTGACTGGGTACCTGGGTGACAGAGGGCAGTGCTGCCCAATGGGACGTCCAGCATAGCAGTGTGGGAATTCTAGAAGTTCAGCCCAAGGTCCTAAGTCGCCAGGAACCCCTGGATCCTGGTACAAACTGGGCATCTAAAGTCAACTCATCTATCTCTATCAATGCCACTGGAAAAGAAAAAAAATCAAAAATTAAATAGGGAATTTTAGGAAATGACTCCCTGTTTCCATTGTTATTTACCCCCTTTGGTTTCCGACTTGCTAGGCTCTCTGAAATCATGTGATTTAATCTTCCCAGATGAGAGACATGAGGTCAGAAAAGGTTGATAACATATCAGAGTCACACATGGAGTTCATGTGGCATCTGCTGTGGTATTCTCTCTGTTCTGGCCTGGCCTGTGCGTTCATGTGTGTCCATGTGTACTGGTGATTTCTCTGGTGCTGTGCACACACATATTTAATCTTCCCTGCATTGTGAACAATGGATCCAAAGCTGGGTACCATACCTGAGTGCATGAGAGGGGCTGGGTTTGATTCTCCAGTAGTCTGATGTCAAAGACTCTGCCCTTCTTCAGTGCCTCAGTGGCACCATCCATACTGAAGTTGGCCTGCCTGGCCCTCCTCTTCCTGTCATGCTTACCGCCTGTCCAGCAGCTAGCAGCCTGTGTTGGCTTATCATCCCAAGGCCTGTGAGTGACTTATCTCATGGCATGTTCCTGATGACATCACGTGTCCTGCAACAGATGTTCTGAACATGATCTGTTAGCATCCCACACTTCAAAGTGCTTTTCTTGCAACCTGTGAGAAATCACATGTGCTCTGAGTCTCAACCTTCATGACCACCAATTACGTGTTGAAGTCCTTAAAAATGAAGCTCAGTCTGTCCTCCTGCTAGAAACATCCTGTGTAACGGTGTGTGAAATGCGGGTCACCATCCTGATGTTGATGGTGAAATGGGAGACTGAGATTAACAGCAGTGATCATGGATCACTGCTAAGCATTGTGGGGACCCAAGATCTTCTTGACCCTCCCAGCCACCCTTTAAGAACAACATGGTATTGGGGCTGGAGAGCTGGCTCAGTGGTTAAAAGCACTGGCTACTCTTGCAGAGGACCTCAGTTTGGTTCCTAACCATCTGTAACTCCAGTTCCAGGGGAATTTGATTCCCTCTTTTGAGCTCTGTGGGCATTGCATGACATGGGTGTCCTTACATATGTGTAGGCAATATATTCATACACATAAAATAAAAATAATAAATAAAACATTTTAAAAAAGAATGGCATGGCGTTGCCCCTGTGTTCAGATGAGGAGATGAAGTGTGGAGATGTTGATTTGCATGTTTCAGATCAAGCACAGCTTGTTTGCAGCTTTGAGTTCAAGTCTGACTCTTAACTTTCATGCAACCCTGTCCTTTAGTGCTAAAAAGGGATCTGGACTCTTGCTTTGAAAGTAAAACCAGGTGTATAGTGCTAATAGTAAATCTTCCACTTACTATGTGAAAACGAAGTAGCCTAGCCATCTCCTACCTTTGAGCAGCTCTACCACTTTTGATGCTGTGATTAAAAACACCCTGACCAAAATCAACTTTGGGGCTGGATGCATTTATTCAGCTTACACTTTCAGGCTATAGTCCATCATTGAGGGAAATCAAGGCAGGAACCTGCAGGCTGGCCTGCTGGCTGCTCCACACAACATTATCTTTGAATGAGGAACCCACTTCACAGCCAAAATATAACAGGAACTGTGGAGGATGTTGCTTGCTGACTTGCAGCCTGGATTATGCTCAGCTACCTTTCTTACACAGTTTAGGACCACCTGCCTAGACAATGGTGCTGCCCACATGGTTTGGCCCTCCTGTATCAATTAACAATCAAGATGATCCCCTACAGACATGCCCAAAGGCCAACTGGTCTAGGAAATTTCACAAGTTAGGTTCTCCTCTCAGATGAGACAAGTTGTATCAAGTTGACAGCTGTAGTTAACCAGGACACCTAGGATCTTGGGCTTTTGTGAAAAACTCCATGAATTTCCAGAGGAAAAGAATTTCTGAGTTCATTTAAACAAGGCATCTTTTAAAGATGAGTCTATCTCTCCAAATGCTGATAGGGAACAGTTGGTGTCATGAATTAAGTTGGGATATGGGTCTAACTCAGATGTAGAGGGAAGCAGTTCCCTAGCTGGCAGAGTTCTCCCACTGTGCTGGCTTCCTGTCCTCTGCAGTGTGAGTGAGGATAGGCCACTGGGGTCTGAATCATCTAAGGAAATGCTCTTGGCTCCATCTGAAGCCCTCGGTTGTGGCTTCAGTGTAATTCTAGTTGAGAACTTGAGACTTCCAGAAGAGGCAGAAGGCAAGGAGTCCAGTCTCAACCTCCGCTTTCAGCTCAAAGAGGCTGAGGTTTATCCTACAGTCTTTCTGGAATGAAAGCTAGAAGGACCATACCAGAAAGAAAGTGGAGTCAAGGAAAGAGTTGGGACAGGGAAGGAAGTTGCTCTGAACAGAGCACAGCTGGGAGGTCTCCCAGGCACAGGTGGGTGGGCCTTTGGTCTAGGGCACTGCTTGTCCCAGTGTCTGATGCTACCTTGCTTGGTTAGGTAGTGAGAGGAATTTCTTTAACAGTGCTCCCCATTACATTTTGTGGGGGCTGCCCTTTGGTCCTATGTGTGTCAGAGTGAGTATGCTTTGCAATGAGAATAGCATCTGTTCATCTTTGTGGCTAAGGACAGGGATCTTTGAAGCACCTGTCCTGAGTTTTAATGGAAACCATGTAGCATAGTGCTGTGGGTTAAATGTGAAATGTCCCCTCAGGCTCATGTGTCTGAACACTTGGTCCCCAGCTGGTGGGGCTGTTTTGAGACTTGTGGAACCTTTGGAACCATGATCTGACTGGAGAAAGTGGTAACTGAGGGCGGGTCTTCAAGGTGGTACTGCTTCAGGTTCTGGCCCGAGCTCTCAGCTTGCTGATCCACACAGACTCCCAATACGTGGCCCGAGCCATTCCTTCCATTGTGCCCTCCACACCATGATGGACTCGGAACTGTGAGCCACAATCAACCTCTCTCCCTACAAATGGCTTCTGTCAGGTATGTTGTCACAGTGAGAGAAAAGTAACTAACTCACACAATAGATGAAAGAAAAAGAAAAATTTTAAGAAACACAAATTGCAGTAGAAATTTTAAACTCCTACAGATGAAATTCTTTGTGTTATTTTTCTGTTACACACAAACTCCCGTGTGGTTGTTAAGATGTGCACTATGTGTGTAGGCACCAACGGCATGGAAAACAACTAAGCCAGTGATTTAGGGCTTCTTCCATGAATGGTCTACCTGTGACATTATAGTTCGTTTGGAGGGGAAGGTCTTCATTTGGATTGGATGAGAAGCTGTTCAGGTTAACGACTGAAGCCTGAATCTAATTTCCAAATGGGTGGCTAGAAGTGTGCTAGGGCTGGAGAGGTCCTGCCCCTCCCCTGTCTGGGGGGCCAGCTTAGTCTGGGTCTTCCATAAGTTGACTTAGTGAGTTATTTGGTGACCCCTGAGGGAAAGGGCTAATGGTAGAGCAGCTTGCAGAATGGCTTATGTGGGCCTGAGTCAGTGATGGGCAACACAGCCCCATGTGCCTGATGTCATAGGGAACTCCTGCCAAGGGGGGCAAAGAGGCTTAGGACATCTCGATACAGTAGGAGGAGACAGCCTGCTGCCTAAACTTTCTATGGAGGGCTGAGTCAAGCCTCAGAGAACTATGTTCACACTTCATCCTCATATCGCCATCCTGCTGGTGAAAACCAATCTCCTTAACTACCAAAAGCAGAGAGCCAAGCCTCCCCTTCAGTCTGCTGAAATGAGGTCCCCTGGTAACCAAAAGCACGCAATGCCGACAGAAAATCCAGTCTCCAGCAACACAGGGCCTGGTATTTGTTTTAAGTATTTAAAATACATTAGGCTCGACACCAGAATGGCTAATAAGTTAATGTCCCAGGTATCGAGGAGGAGGTAAGTATAAAATTATTGGCTTAAAATGATCCCATTGAAACCATCTCTTCTAACAAGATCATAAAACGTATTTTCCCAGTGAGCCATATATAACTGGCTCCACTATATAATAAAATGGGGATACAGGCTTAATGGAAGACTGAGCCTATTAGACTGTAGATTAAGGTGCAATTTCTGTCTAACATGGCCATGTCTGGGGCACTGCAGAGTCTGTTGGCTAATATTCTTTCAGTGAACCCAGTGTGCCATTTCTGCCTATTACAGGGACACGTGATAAATACAGGACTAGCGGTTGATGTCTTTGGCCCAAAAGGACAGAAATGGGAGTGCAAGGTCAAGTTTTGGTTCTGCAGATGGAAGGCCGCGTTACTAGAATCCCACGACACTTCAAAGAGGGAGCTCATCCAAGGGATGGCGACGATGTGTTCATTTGTGTTTTGCTTTTGTTTTTTAGTTTGCGCAGTCCTTTTTGGCATCTGCCTTCTACCAGTAAAACCATCTAGCCACAGCTCCAGGACAGGAGGAACCCAAGGCTGTTATTACATGGTCTTCTGTGGTGTGGCTAGATGCTCTCACACCTGCCTGCAGGTGGCCTCAGTATAACGTTTCCTACACAGTGACATCCCCCTCCTCTGGATCACCACAGTTGGACAGGGGCAATGGTTCCTAAGTGCCAGCCTGCAGCAGCCACCATAGGACTAAGAATGGGGTTCAGTGGGGGCCAACTGCTGGGAAGAGCCACTGGGCTAGGTGTAGGTGTGGGGTGGCACTGCTGGGGTCGGGTATCCAAGACAACACATCCCATGATGCCTAATCTGGAGAGACACAAATGACCCCCAGGCCTGAGGCCAACCAGGATCAACTGAGTTTCAAGAACACACCTCAGAGGTCAGCCCAAAGAGCTTCTAGGAGCTTGACTGAAGCTGCCCTCCCCTATGCAGACACACCTTCACCTCTCTCCAAGGGGCCTCCATCTGAGCTAGGACTGATCTCCTACTGCAGCTTAATTATACCCAGAACAATCTAGAAACAGTGCTAGAGCTGGAGAGGAGGAAACTGTAGAGTTCTTACCCCAAGTGCAGTCACACTTCATGTATGTGTAACTTCTTTACATACAATGGGATGTGTCTTACCTGAATGTTTCACACATAGAAAGTTCTTGAAAATTCTCTGTTGCATATGCACTCTATTAAACACTGTAAACTCTCAAATGGTGAGTCAAAATAAACCCTTCCTTAAGTTGCATTTTTTCAGGTACTTGGGCACAACAAAGAGAAAAATAAGTAATGCATCCTCTTAATTTCTGTCTGAAGTGTCACCCTCAGATCCCAGTCCCCCACGTAGCTATAGGAGCATCTGTGGGCTGAGTTGGCCTCCTGAGGCCATGAGGCAGCACCAGCACATGGACAGCTGTTTGAATATGCCATGTCCTTCCTCACCCAGGCTTACAGATTGTTTTCTGTCTCATCTGCTGTCCTAGTTTTGTTTCTGTTGGCTGTGACAAACTCACTGCCCAAAAGTAACTTAGAGGAGGAAAGGCTTTATTCAGCTTACAATTCTAGACCACAGTCCAAGGGAACCTGATGGCAGGCCTGCTTCCTGTTCCACACAGCATTAGCTCTGACCAAGGAACTCACTTTATAGCCAAAGAATACAGCAGGAACCATTGAGGACACTGCATGATTACTGGCCAGCATTCAGCTAGCTTTCTTATACAGTTCAGGACCACCTGCCTAGGGAATGGTGCTGCCCACGGTGGGCTGAGCCCTCCTACTTCAATTAATAATCAAGACAATCCCCTACAAACACACACACACACACACACACACACACACACACACACACAATATGATCGAGGCAGTCCCTCAATTAATCTTCCCTTAGAAGATTCTCTTCCAAGATAATTCTAAGTTGGGTCAAGTTGACAGTTAAAACTAAGGAGGACATCTACCATGGAACAATCTCTACATCCTATTGAAAGAGGGGTATGCTATCCCTGAGCCATTCCACTGTCTACTTAGTCTTTGAGAAGTACTTCAGTAAGACTGATCACTCTCCTCTCCACTTCTATCTGTGGGAGACAGGCTTGAGCCTAGGGTGAAAGTCTTAATGACAGCCATACAGCAGGCCCCAGGCAACGGCCTGACCGCTGGAGTCACAAGGAACACCTTGTGACATTTGCTCCCATTGGCAGATCATGAGACTGATGCCTAGAGCCCGCCACTCCCTAATCACCACCCTTGAGATCCCAAATTTCAACACTTAGACAGCCTGGGTCACCTGGTTCCCTGGAATCCAGGCCCCATAAGGAAACTGGAGCCTAAGTAACCTGAAACCCATTATGCTAATGAGGTGTCTCACTCACGATGTCATGATAGGACACAGCCCTGCCAAAGATCTGAGTTGTAACTTCTTGATTGGACCCCTACCCCTATATAAGCTTGTGCCCTTCTGCATTAAACTGGATCTCATCACTGAACCTGGTCTCCTGTGTCTGAATGCGGCTCCAATGACACAGTCTCCTCACCAGCCTTGGGGTCCGGGACCAGGCAGAAGTAGGGAGGATTGGAGGCAGCGCCCCAGCGAGCAGAAGAGCGGTCCCAGCACCGGCTTTTCAGAAGAGCTGCCTCAGCGCCTGGTGATGGGAAGAGCGACCACAGATTGCGGCCGCAGCAAGGAGTGAAGGGCAGCGCCTGGGCGATCAGGGACGGCACCCAGAAGGTGTTGCCCGTGCGATTGCTGGGGGTGCCCGTGCAAGCGGAAGAGTGGCACCCGGAGACAGCACCCAGCACCTGAAGAGTGGAGGGGCGGCTGCAGCTAGCGACGGCCGCACCCATACTCTGTGGATGTATTTCCTTTGTGTATAGGGAGTTAGTGGGAAAAGTTTCTTGAAAAAAAAAATAAGAGGAGACAGGTAGGGTAGCTCTGCCTAAAATCCCAGTACTCAGGAGACTGAGGCAGTAAGATTGTGAATTCAAGGCTAGCCTTGGCTACTGACTAAGATCCTGAGGCAAAAATCAAACTAACTAACTAACTAACTAACTAACTAAAAGAAAATAAATGGGCACACTCCCCAACACTGTTCTCCAGTGACACAGCCTCCCTTGTTAGTTGACACTTGCATACTGAGCACTCCCGAAACAGCGTAATAGAGTGCACATGCAACAGAGAATTTTCAAGAACTTTCTATGTGTGAAACATTCAGGTAAGACACATCCCATTGTATGTAAAGAAGTTACACATACATGAAGTGTGACTGCACTTGGGGTAAGAACTCTACAGTTTCCTCCTCTCCAGCTCTAGCACTGTTTCTAGATTGTTCTGGGTATAATTAAGCTGCAGTAGGAGATCAGTCCTAGCTCAGATGGAGGCCCCTTGGAGAGAGGTGAAGGTGTGTCTGCATAGGGGAGGGCAGCTTCAGTCAAGCTCCTAGAAGCTCTTTGGGCTGACCTCTGAGGTGTGTTCTTGAAACTCAGTTGATCCTGGTTGGCCTCAGGCCTGGGGGTCATTTGTGTCTCTCCAGATTAGGCATCATGGGATGTGTTGTCTTGGATACCCGACCCCAGCAGTGCCACCCCACACCTACACCTAGCCCAGTGGCTCTTCCCAGCAGTTGGCCCCCACTGAACCCCATTCTTAGTCCTATGGTGGCTGCTGCAGGCTGGCACTTAGGAACCATTGCCCCTGTCCAACTGTGGTGATCCAGAGGAGGGGGATGTCACTGTGTAGGAAACGTTATACTGAGGCCACCTGCAGGCAGGTGTGAGAGCATCTAGCCACACCACAGAAGACCATGTAATAACAGCCTTGGGTTCCTCCTGTCCTGGAGCTGTGGCTAGATGGTTTTACTGGTAGAAGGCAGATGCCAAAAAGGACTGCGCAAACTAAAAAACAAAAGCAAAACACAAATGAACACATCGTCGCCATCCCTTGGATGAGCTCCCTCTTTGAAGTGTCGTGGGATTCTAGTAACGCGGCCTTCCATCTGCAGAACCAAAACTTGACCTTGCACTCCCATTTCTGTCCTTTTGGGCCAAAGACATCAACCGCTAGTCCTGTATTTATCACGTGTCCCTGTAATAGGCAGAAATGGCACACTGGGTTCACTGAAAGAATATTAGCCAACAGACTCTGCAGTGCCCCAGACATGGCCATGTTAGACAGAAATTGCACCTTAATCTACAGTCTAATAGGCTCAGTCTTCCATTAAGCCTGTATCCCCATTTTATTATATAGTGGAGCCAGTTATATATGGCTCACTGGGAAAATACGTTTTATGATCTTGTTAGAAGAGATGGTTTCAATGGGATCATTTTAAGCCAATAATTTTATACTTACCTCCTCCTCGATACCTGGGACATTAACTTATTAGCCATTCTGGTGTCGAGCCTAATGTATTTTAAATACTTAAAACAAATACCAGGCCCTGTGTTGCTGGAGACTGGATTTTCTGTCGGCATTGCGTGCTTTTGGTTACCAGGGGACCTCATTTCAGCAGACTGAAGGGGAGGCTTGGCTCTCTGCTTTTGGTTGTTAAGGAGCTTGGTTTTCACCAGCAGGATGGGGATATGAGGATGAAGGTCAGGCTGAGAGTTTTGAAAGCAGGTTTGTGCCTGCTCAGCTGATGTCAGCATCTTTCCCTGAACCCAGAGCTCACCAATTCAGATAGTCTCCCAGTTAACTTTAGCTGTCTACTTGACACAGCTCAGAGTTATAGGAGAAAGTCTCAATGGGGGTGGGTGTTGATCAGATTGGCATGTGGGCATGTCTGTGGGACATTTTCTTAATTACTAATTGATGTAGCAGGGCCCAGTCCACTGTGGGAGGTCTCATCCCTAGGCAGGTGGGTCTGAGCTATATAGGAAAGGTAGCCGAGCAAGCCAGGGAAGTAAACCAGGAAGCAGAGCTCCTCCATGGTCTCTGCTTCAATTTCTACTTCCAGGCTCCTGCCTTGGCCTCCCTTGATGACTGTAACCTGTAACCTGAAATAAGCCCTTTCTTTTCCAAGTTGGTTTTGATCAGTGTTTTATCATAACAACAGAAAGAAAACTAGGGCAGATAGGCTGATTGGCCAGTGAACTCCAGGGATCCAGCGGGCCCCCACTTCCCCATGCACAGTGCTGAGGCTACAGATGTGTGCTGCTTGTTTAGCTTTATGTGGGTACTGGGGATGTGAACCCAGGTTTTCAAGCTAATGCAGCAAGTACACTATCAACTGAGCCATCTCCGCAGCCCCAACAATCTTTCTGTGTGCTGTGCTGTGCTGTGTGTGTGTGTGTGTGTGTGTGTGTGTATGTATGCAGGTACGTGTGTCCATACATGCATTTGTGGAGGCCAGAGAAGGCTGTTTGGTGTCTCCCTCTATTATTCTGCACCTTATATTTTGAGATAGGCCTCTCAGTGAACCTGAAACTCACTGTTTAGGCTACACTGGCTGACTGTCCAGCAAGCTCCTGGATCCATCTGTCTGTAACTCCAGCATTAGGATTATAGGCACTTGGAGTCATGCCCACCTTCTACATGTATGCTGAATACCTGAGTTTAGATCCTCGTCTTTCACGGTAAGCACTGTTACCCACAGAGCCATCTCCCCAAGCTCCCCAACGGTCTTTTATATTGCAGCACCAGATGATCCTTCCCCAACCCTCTAGGCAGGCTTTAGGTCTGTTGCTGGCTTTGGGAGATGCCTCTCCTGGGAGCTCTGCTGCTCCTACACTGTCTCTATTGTTGTTGTTGGCTCCTCCTTCTTTTCCCACTGGGATGGTAACTATCAAAGAACTTGTTGCCAGGACAAGAGAGGTGGCTCAACAGTTGAGAGTGCTACCTGCTCTTGCAGAAGGCCCAGGTTTGGCTCCCAGGATCCACGTGGTACCTAACAACTATCTGTAACTCCAGTTCCAGGGGATCTGGCACTCTTCTGACCTCCATGGGTATTGCATGCACATGGTACACTTACACAGATGAAGGCAAAACACCCATACACATAAAATAAAAATAAATTAAAATTTCATAAACCTTAAAAATTTAGCTATTAGACACAATCTAGGATCACCTAGGAGACAAACCTTTGAGCATGTCTGTGAGGGAGTTTCTAGATTGGGTTAACTTAGGTGGGAGGACCCACCCTGAATATGGGCAGCACCACCCCATGGACTGGGGTCCTGGACAGAATGAAAAGGAGGATCTGAGCTGAGCACCAGTGCCTACCTCTCTGCTTCCTGACTGCAGCAGATGCACTGTGACCCACAGACTCACACTCCTGCCACCATGCCTTCCCTACTGAACCAGGAGCCCAAATCAGCCCTTCCTTCCTTAAGTTGCCTTTGTCAGGGATTTTGACACAGCACTGAGAAAAGTAACCAACCAACAAATCCAATTTTTAAAGTTTCTGTTTCTTGGGATTCTGTCTGTAATTGCCTTTTCTTTCCACCCCATATGCCTGGAGTGGAAGACAGAACAATGACCCCCACCCCCAGGAGGTCCACGCCCTAATCTGCAGGACCCAGCCACTATGAAGCCACAGAGACTTTGCATACCAGAGCAACATTATAGCTCTGACACAGAGGACATCCCGGACTTTGCAGGCAGGCACTGCCACAGAGAGATGAAGAGTCAGTGAAGTCGAAAAGATGAGATGTGCTCAGCACGGGAGTGGTAGCTTTGGAGATGGAGGGGTGCCCAGGGAATATGGGCAGCGCATGGCAAGAGGGAAGCTGAAGGCAAAGTGAGGGGCCTGGGCCTCAGCTTATGGCCACGAGGAACTGCATTCTGCCAGCAACCTGCCTAGACACAGCTCAAACCCTAGAGTCTGCAGAAAGAAGCAGAGCCCTGTGTATACCCTCATTTCCGATTGGGAGACCAAATATAGTGCCAGCTGAGCCTGCAGTGCTGGACTTCCAATCAAGAGACAGCAACTGTGTCCTTTGAAGCTGCTAAGTCAGTGACATTATAGTTCAACGAAGAGTGAATATGTTCACCTCAAATGGCTTCAGCTCTCTGCTTCAATCAGTCATGCAGACCCAGACTGGATCTGTATTCTCCACCACTCTGAATTCCGTACTTACATGTCTACCTTCTATGGGGCAACTCTGCTTGGACACTGGTCGTTAGCCTTCATTGTCGGCTTGACTAGAGAGACACATCACTGAAGGTGCCTGTGAATGTGTTTCCAAAGATGCTTAACTGAGGGTGGGCAGCACCATTCCATAGGCTGGGATCCTAGACTGAATACCAAGGGGAAAGGAGAAAGCCAGATGCTCACCAGTATTCCTTTCCCTCCGCTTCCTGTCTACTGAGATGCAAGGAATTCCCGCCACACACTCCCACGGCATGAACTCTGCCATGCCCACTGTGAGGGACCCTCTTAAACCATGAGCCAAAATGAATCTTTCTCCAGACACTGCTTCTTGTCATACGTTTGGTCAGAGCAATGAGGAACATAACTAATGCAGATGCCTAAGCACACACTCTTCACACGCCAGCCTTCTCCCCTCCCACAAATTTTCCCGGTCTTCATCTTGTACTGCTGATCGGCTGTGCCAGAGATAGGGCTCAGCTGGGGCCCATCCTGTCTGGTTCACCTCCACCACTGCATGTCCTTGACTGCCCACCTTCAGTGCTCACAAGGTCATTCTGTCTTAACATCTGCCACACTATGTAGTCACTGACTTTTTTTGTTGTTGTTTTTGAGACAGAGTCTCCCTGTAGCCCCACCTGGCCTGGAACTCACTATGTAGACAAGGCTGGCCTTGAACTCACAGAGATCTACCTGCCTCTGCCTCCCAAGTGCTCAGATTAAAGGCAGGTACCACCATGCCCAGCTGACTTCTTATTTATTTATTTATTTATTTATTTTCTGTATATGAGTGTATTGCCTCTTAACCATGCAATTCCCTCATCCCTCGATAGGTTCATACAGTCGACAGGGCCATGAACTTACAAGCGCATGGACAATGGGGGCACCAGGAATACCACCTGGCACCTAGCAGGGGCTTGGCAGACACCTGCCGAGTCAGTGAATTGGTTTCTGTGGCTTGGTGAACCCAGGCCAGGCCACCACAGGAGACAACAGGCACTGATCTGCCAGTATCGATTTGCAGGCAGGATTCTCTGTGTAAATGCATTTACACTGTTCTGCCTTAGGACCCAATTTTTGAAAATTAGATTTAAATGTTTGATCCTCCTCATTTACTCTGCGTGTTTCCAGACATCTAGCACATAATGTAAAATGAAAGGCATGGAAAATGGACTCACTTAGTTACTCTGCTTGAAATCCATATTAGGCTATTTTTAAATTCTCATGGACCTTATGCTCTTCAGAGTGAGAGGAGGGAAGGAAGGAAGGAGGAAGGACAAAGGAAGGAGAAAAGCCCTTATGTAAACTAGTAGAATATTACTGGTTATTGTGAATTGCTCAGTTTCCACATTAGCCGATCTCAAATATGATTTCTCCTTCCTTCCTCCCTCCCTCCCTCCTTCCCTTCCCCCTTCCTTCATTCCTTCCTTCCTTTCTCTTTTTTTGTTGGCCAGCCTCACATTCTCCAGTGAAAAATAACAAACATTGCTATAATTACAAACAAATTGAAGTAAATAATGACTAATTTTCAATTATAAGCATATAGTCTACCACTGGTAATATCCCTAATTACCCTATAT
>NW_008348657.1:2176343-2246881 GCF_000622305.1 Nannospalax galili
CCTCCCTTCCTCCCTCCCTTCCTTCCTTGCTTTCCTTTCTGGTCTTTGGGAGATAGGGTCTCCCTATAGCCATAGCTGGTCTAGAATTCACTATGTAGAACAGGTTGGTCTTGATCTCACAGACATATGCCTGCCTCTGCCTCCCAAGTGCCCAAATGTGATTTGTAAAGACAGAGACTGAAAACGAGATTCTGCTCCACATAGCTGCACTTGTCCTCTCTTGTGATGGGACCAGTGCAGGGATCACATTGATATCATCTTTCTGCTTTAGCTGCCACCCTGGGGGTTTCTTACTCATGTACCTGAGTCTATCAACTCATTCTGGTTCCTGAGCACTGTGGGGTGAGACACTGTGAGCAGAGCCTCGCATTCAGCATATGTCCTGGAAGCAGATGGCATCCACTGACTGGGAAGGGCAGGACTTTGTCTCAGACTCCTGACACCTGTCATTCCGATTCTCCCTTCCTCTTGGGTGGAAGAATCACTTGACTGTAGTGATGGTTCTGGCTTGTTCCTTTGGTCTTTGTCACAGCCTGGAAGAGGTGGGGAGGATCTGGTTGTCCACACATAAAGCAGTCTCATTGATTTCCATGACTCTCTGTTGACCTGACAATGCAAAACCCACTATGTTACATTGTTTATGTACCCAAGTGGTATATGAAGGTCTATTTGACTCATGGTTTTGGAGGATGGAAGTATGAGCAACCTTGAGCCCTATGAGTTAAGGCTCTGGTGAGGGTCTGGTGGCACATGGCCTTGCAGTTGGGAGAATACAAGGGAGGAGATCTCACTGTGGGACCAGAAGGATATCAGAGGGGCTGAAGGGCCAGGATTGCTGTTTACAACACTCTGCTCTTGGAGAACCAACTCTGGGAGAACTCCCTCACTCTAGAAGACCAATATTAACTCCTTCCAAGGGCAGCATGGCCAATGGTCTAGTCACCTCCTGCCATACCCATCTCTTAAAGGTTCTGCCAGCTCCCAATGTCCACCCCAACTGAGAACCCAGCTTCCAGTGAGACTTTGGGGGACACCCTCTAACCATGTACAATGAGAAGCAAGGGGAAAATGGCTTACCATGAGCCATTATGATGACTTAATTTCTAGTGATGGGATTTTGAACTCTCTCTGATTCCTGTCATATCTCACTCTCTGCTCTTCTCTCTGTATTGTTTTGTGTATACAGTTGACCTGCCCATGGTTTGTACACTCATGGATTCAATCAAGTGTAGAGGAAAGAGATCTTTAAAAGCTGTGTTTATGTTGACCGTGTACAGACCTTTTTCTATTCCTTACTACTGTGGTAAAGAACAGTTTCCCCAGTATGGACACTGTGCTAAGTATGAATCCATACAGTGGTGATTTGGAGTGGACAGGGAGGGGTGGAGGTGTTGGTTATGTACGAATTTGGCATCATTCCACATGAGGCCTGAGCATCCTCAGGACTTAGTGCCCTCGGGGAGTCATGGGACCAGCCTACTTCAGTTACCAAGGGACAGCAGCATCCCAAGCCAAGCTAGCTCCATGCTCACTGTTTTTCCAGATCCAGGGATGCTGTGTGACTCTACTGTCTATCTCAATTTGTCAGACTGAGCCTCTACTCTGTCCTCCAGTTAGTCATTCCTGATGGTTTTGAGGACTAGGTTTGCTCCAAAGTCTATCCCCTTAACTGTCCCAGAGAACTGTGTCTTTTTCCTTATGACTTTTTGGAGGAAACTTAGTGCCTGATTTGTACTCAGTACCAGTGAGGCACAGTACCTAGATGTGGTTGTTGTTCAGTACCATGGGGCACAGTGCCTGACTATAGCTGATGCTCAGTACCAGCAGGAGTTTGGTACCAGGCTATAGCTAGTGTTCAACACCAGAGGAGAACTGTGTTAGGCTGTGGCTGGTACACAGTACCAATAGGAGCATGATACCAGGCTATGGCTAGTATGCAATACCAAAGGAGAACTGTGATGGGCTGTAGTTAGTGCTCAGTAACAGTGGGGGCACAGTGCTTAGTATCAAAAAGCACATGGTGTTGAGTTATAGTTGGTGCTAAGTCCTAATGGGAGCACGGTGCTGGGCCATGTCTGATGCTTAGTAGCAGGTGGGGACACAGTGCTCAATACTACTGTCACTCTACAGTTATTGCTCAGTACCAGTGGGAGCACCATGCTGGATTGTAGCTTACACTTAGCACACCACTGTTGGATGCAGCACTGGGTGCCTGCACCTCCTTAGGACCCAGGACTGTGCTAAGCACTGGGGCTCAAACAGAGAGCATTTGTGATTCCATTAGAAGACAGGTTGTGCTCTGAGTGATCCTGATAGCTTTGAGGTTTAGATAGCTTTGTAGGAGCTGAAAGGCCAGAAGGCAAGATCTGAGGGACCAGAGAGGGTGTTGAAGAGTAGAAGCAGAGGGCATTAGAAGAAGGTCCCTGGGCAGCTGGGACATAGGAACCAAGTCACAGGCTTGGGGACAATGACTCTAGTTGGCTCAGAGGCCACACTAGAGGAAGGGTGGGGAGTGATGGCAGGTACCTGGTTGAGCTACAAGAGCTATCAGGACAGTCTCATTTCCTTTCTCTTCTGTTCTCCTCTGAGCGTCATCTTCATTCTCACTCTGATGGTGAGGCAGAACGTGGCTTCCAGCAATCTCAACCCAACTCTGCAGTGCTAGCCCTGGAGACCAGCATCCTCCAAGTTGGTTCCAACTTGCTGGAGCACCCCAAGAAGAAAGCTTGATGGGTTCAGGCCAGGGGCCGATGTGGTAAGGAATCACCTCTACCAGGGTGTGCTGGGACATGTCAGGGCAGTGGGGAAAAGCAGCTGCCCAAAGAAAAGAGGTCCTTATTTCAGGGAGAGGGGCAGAGTGTGAGGTGGAAATCATCACACCTGGAGGTGGTGAGTGCAGTCATGATGTGCTGTCAACTCTGTTGACTATAGAACAGCTGGCCGTGTTCAGTGGCCCCATCTTGAGAGGCCTGCAAGGGTAAGAAGGTGCTTTGAGCTGGAGCTGACCTCTTGAAGAGACTATTGGGAGATGCCTGCAACAGAGACACAGGCGCATGTGGGCCTGGCTCCCCAGCCTCACTGCCTTGGTGCTCAGCCCTCATCTGCTTCTTCTTAAAAACTGTGTGTGGACACGTGTGTGCTGAGCTGCACATGCCTGAGCAGGTGCATGAATGTGAGTGTGTGGAGGTCAGAGGATAATCTCAGGTGTCATTCCCCAGGAATCATCATCTTATGCTTTGAGATAGGGTCTCTCATTGGCCTGGAGCTCACCCATTAGGGCAGGCTGCCTGGTCAGCAAGACCCAGGGGTCCGTGTACCTCTGCCTCCCAGCACTGGGACTGCAAGTTGTTTGCCACCATGCTTGGATTTTTATGTGAGTGCTGGGTCTGGAACTCAGGTCCTTCCTCATGCCTGTACTGAACCATCCCTAGACCACCCATCCTGTCTTCTTTCTAGCATTACAGGGCCCTCCTCCAGAGCCAGAGTATAGAGGTCAGACCTTGATAGTCACAAGCCCTCGCTGGCACCTATATCATTCCTGCTGCAGAAGGACAGCAGACTTTCCCCCTGTGAAGTTGGACTCCCTCAGTGAAACCCACAGTTGTGCCTCTTAGCAGCTGGGCAGCATGTTAAAGCATGGTTTTCGACATAATACGAGCTGGCTTTGAATTTTTTATTTTCTCCTTGAAATAGTTTCCTGAGCCTTAAATCCCCATCCTCAGAGGGATTTAGAGAGGCATTGTGAGAATTCAAGAAAATACTGATGCCTGGGGTGCGTCCCACGGGCACCCAGGGTGGGCTTGCTTTTCTTAGCCTAAGAGGATCAAATACAGATTTGTTTTTCCACACCAAATACTCTAAGAAGATAGTTTTCCATTTCAAAAAGAAACTTGCAGATTCCATCCCTTGATCTGTCTATCAAAAAAGAATGAGGTAAATCTGTGTGGTGCACATGGGTGCATGTGAGCTTGTGTGCTAGCATGTGGTGCACGAGTGTGACCATGTTTGCATTCATGCAAGTGTCCACGCTCATGGATGCATGTGAGCATGTGTGCACAGTGGCAATGCACGATATATATCTAAGTGAGAACATGTCTGCATGCATGCAAGGACACACATGTGGGTGCACAGGTGCATGTAAGCATGTCTGCAATGTATGTGTGTGCATATGTGAGTACACATATGCACATGAAAGTATGTGGGTACATGTGTGAATACATCTCCATGCACTCACATGTATAAACACATAGCTGTACATACATGTGGTCATGCCTGCACATGTACATGTGTGGTGTGAGCACATGTATGCATGTGTGTGTGCTGTTTGTGGCTGAAGGAGGAGGAGAAGGAATCAGAGTAAGAGCATACACTCTCAAGTATATACCGTTAGGCCAGGCAAGTATACAAACACTCCAAGTGATTTTGAAGTACTATAAATTAATCTCCAGGTCACAACTCCTCCATTGCAGGAAGCAGCCCCGGAGCTGCTGTCAGCAGGGATGGAGGAGAGGCAGTTGGTCTTTCCATCAACCAGAGCATTTGGTGAGAGTGTGTGTGTGTGGCTGGCAGCTGAGCATGTTAGCGTTTTTCTGACCTGCTCTGTGTTTTGTGAACATTTGGCTCTTGTTTTATGGTCATCTCCTGCTGACCTTAGGCTGTGTGCACCAGGGCACAAAGAGAGGGCATATCGGAGCAGGTTGGCTGGAAAAGTGAGAATCACCATGCCATATGATACCCAATTAGCTGGTGACAACACAGCAGGTGGAGCGTGGGCTTTATCCCCTGTGTAGCCAAAGGCTTACTGCTTCCCAGCAGCTCCCTGACCCTCAGAGGCTCCTCTCCTTCCTCCTGCCCAACCCTTCCATCTAAACCATTTCTCATCAGTGAGTATCAGAAGAGACAATCTTGTCTTGAGATGTGCTCTGGGCTCAGGGATAGTCGGGCAGATCCTCACACCATTCTGTAGGGCAGACGGGCAGAAGCTGAGGTGTGAGGCACGGCCATTCTTTCCTGGACAGCTGGGGTGACAGCAGCTGTGGCGACATTTTCCCACTCTGCTCCAAGGACATTTGCACGCCCTTGATCTTTGGTACCACATATACCGTGGAGTTATGCACACTATCTCACAGTCTCTCACTCTGGAGAAACCTGCAAGAGTGAGTTCAGTTCTGTCTGCTTCCATGTGTGGCTGTGTCAGCCATAACGGGGACAGACAGCCTGTCCTAGCCATGTCCTGTAGTAACCCCAACATCCTTGTGGGGGGGATCATGTACCCCACAAAATAGTCACAATGCAAGGTCAGGGAAAAGATTCAGAAATTATGGGGAAGGTACAGTGATCTGACATTCAATGCCCAATATTCTAGTATGCAAATCTTATCCTGTGTGCAACATCTGTTCTAGATTATCCATGCCTGCTCAAGCACCAGGGAGCATGGGAACTCTCTAAGACCTCCAGCTCAGTCCTTACCTCCAAATCACTTTTAACTCCCCCACCCCACCAGCTAGGCCTCACCTCTCTCCTCAAGGTGCCCAGAAGCATTGCTGTTGCCTGGAGCTGCTCACAGTCTCGTCTCACTTTTCCATAGTTAACCTGTGTGATGGCTCCTGTTACCAACCTGGTTTTCTTTTCTCAAAAATAAAAGTTCCATACAATTTATATTGATCATATCCAGCCATCATTACCTTCTTCCGATTTCCCTGAGTACCCCCTGCCCCATCTCCCTTCCAGCTTATGCTCTTTCAAATTTATTTAGTTTTTGTTATTCATAGCCCCACCCCCGAGTACAAGTAATGATGCCCATATGCATGTGAGTGTGTGTCCATCCACTGAGGTGAGGGCAGCCTACCAGCAGCCACACTCCCAAGGAATAGTGATTATCTTTCCCTCCCAGCAGCCAGTAGCTGCCAGTAGCCTGTAGCCAGTCGCCAGTCAACTGCCAGTAGCTCCTCTGGTGGGGTAAGGCCTTGGGGGCCCCTCCCCAGTCCATGCTTCAGTTTTGATTGGTTGATCTTCTGTAGGCCTCGTGCAGGTACCCACAGCTGCTGTGAGTTCATGAATGCAACAGCCATATCATGTCCAGAGGAGAGCGTTTCGCCGTAGCTCTGCTTCCCATCCTCTGGCTCTTGCTTTCTTTCCACTCCCTCCTCCATGAAGTTCTCTGTGCCTTGCAGAGTTGGTGGCACATTTGTAATCCCAGGACTAAGGAGACAGAAACAGGTGGATCCCTGGGGCGTGCTGGCCAGCCACCTTAGCCTAATCAGTGAGTTCCAGTTTAAGTGAGAGAACTTGTCTCAGAAAATCAAGGTGAAGAATGACTGCAGAAGATACTCTTCTGGTGAGCAGTTGATGTAGTTGACCCATTCACAGATGAGCACTCAGAGTTTTTTATACTGGTACTTTGATAGTTATGAACAGCCTGACTTTCTTGAGACCAGGATAACATTATGTCTAGGATCTGATATGGCTGGTGTGTTAGATGGAACCCCCAAGGAGGAGCCCTTTCTGAGAACATTTTTTCATTCTGTCAGACCTACATTCAATCACTTTCCTTCCCTCCACACATCACTAGAACACCAGAGGAAAAGACAGAGGAATTAACAACCACACACTAAATGATGCTCTATGATGTGCAATGAATGTTTGGTGATGGTGTGTGTTCATTTGGTTCTGGCTCTGAAAACTCTATAATAAATTGCCACAAACCAGGGAGGGTGGTACACCACTAGCTTTGGGGTCCTCTCCTGAGAGCCTTGTGTCAGCCAGAACCACCATTCAGCGTGGCAACACAGAATCTGTGTAAGCAGACAAGAAGATGCAAATAACACCTGTGCATCACAGACCTGCCACAGATGAGCACCTGTGCATCACAGACCTGCCACAGATGAGCACCTGTGCATCACAGACCGACAACAAAAGGAAAAACCTTTTGTACTATTTGGTTCTGGCTCTGAAAACTCTATAATAAATTGCCACAAACCAGGGAGGGTGGTACACCACTAGCTTTGGGGTCCTCTCCTGAGAGCCTTGTGTCAGCCAGAACCACCATTCAGCGTGGCAACACAGAATCTGTGTAAGCAGACAAGAAGATGCAAATAACACCTGTGCATCACAGACCTGCCACAGATGAGCACCTGTGCATCACAGACCTGCCACAGATGAACACCTGTGCATCACAGACCTGCCACAAATGAACACCTGTGCATCACAGATCCAGCAGTAATGTTAGTATGAACATTGGAAAGCTGGCTCTGGTGTTGGTAAAGTACTTTCCAGGCACACATAACCTGAGTTTGGATCCTTAACACCCATGTAGAAAGCAGGACTTGGTGGCATGCTTGTCATCCCAGGACTAAGGAGCTGGAAACAGGTGGACCCCTGGGGCTTCTTGGCCAGTCACCTTTGCCTAACTAGAAAGCTCCAGGTTCAGTGAGAGACCTTGTCTCAAAAATAGCAAGGTGGAGAATGACTGCAGAAGACATTTAGCATTGTCCTCTGACCTCCATATGTGCACACATGTGCACCCACCCACTCATGAACATGCACACACACATACAGACACACACGCGAAGGAAATTTTTAATTTCTACCTACTCTGAACTCCACTTCTCTTAGCCCCTCACATGTATCTCGTATGGTGATAGTTTACTTTGTGTCAGTAGTGCTCTCCCACAGTGTATGTGCAATGAGGTTTTCACATGTTGGCTGCCATTCTTTACAACTGACACATTCTGCTTTTTTTCAGCGCTGCCCCGGGTCTCTCCTGAATATGCTCTATATTTGAACATGGGCATCATTTTGCTATCTCTGTAATTCCATGTGTTCATTCAGTTGCCTTTCCTGAGCCCCTGTCGTGACACACAAGCTTACAGTCATGTGTCCGATGGCTCCAGAACCATCTTACTTAGCTGTGTGACTTTGAACCTTGCTGCTCTCTCTGTTTAACCAGCTGTAAAACAAGGGTAATAACATTGCTGTTTCCTCAATGTTATTGTCAGTGATTAGAACAAAGTTCTTAGAATGGGACCTGGCACGTTGGAAGGGCTCAGTGAAACGCTAGCTAAATTCTTACATGGGCTTCCACCCATATGCTGGGTTTCTGATGTGATAGTCAATATCAGACAAACTGTCTACATCTTGTGGCTCATGACAGTGTTTACTTCCTGTTCTTGTTTGTGGAATCAGACATATGTAGAATGACTTTGGGGAAAGGATTCTTACAGCTTTCAAGCCTCCATGCAGTAACATTCCATTCACTCGCCCAGACTGCATAGCTGCAAGTCCTTCTCTCTAGACTGCTCATGCTCCTGGGACTCCAGGATTGCTGGGTTTATTCCTCATTTTTGTACATGGTTTAATTGCCCAAACAAACCCAGAGCGAGGCTAGTACCTCAGATATTTCAAAATTTGTCCGGATTCTAGAGTTTTCCCTTTGTCTTTCCCATCATCCTTCTAAAAGCTTTTTTTCTAAGGGAAAACCAATTTTGTCTAAATTGGTGCTTGAGTATTGATCTTTGAAATCTGATCACTTATTTTTGCAAAAATAGGCCAGGCATCACTTGGCACTTTTGTTATTATGTTTTTTGTAGCTGCATCCTAACAAAAAATCTTTTCCAAACTTTTAAAAATGCAATAACCGTTCTTAGCTTGTGGGCTGCACAAAACACAGGCAGTAGGCTGAGTTGTGCCCATGGGCCGTGTTAGTCACCCTTGGACTAAAGACCATGTTTCACATCTTCTATGTAATCTTGGGTGATTGAACCAGATCCTTTTGTTGTTTTAGAAAAATCCAATAATGTGAGCAATGTTTCACAAAATTTACAAATAATGCTAAGTTGATGAATGCTCTATAGTTTCCACTTCCAGGGCAGAGACATTGCTGCCAATCTGATGGCATCTCCTTATTCACTGAGGATGAGGGGCTGGGGTTCCTTGGGACCACTGCCCCATCCAACATAGCCAGGCTGTGTGGACCCTGCTCCTTTCTGGTACTGTTTTCATGAGATGCCGTGTCCTTTTATCATGCAAAGGGTGTGTGGTTCACTGGAACCCACCTGGACCTGTTCTTTTTCTTTCTTATCCTGAAAAGGTTCCTGCAGTGAAGCTTGCTTATTCTTTCTATCAGACCTATAGAGATGTTTCTGGATTATCGGTTATGATGAAAACTTTTAGATAGCAGCTCCAGGAAGAAATCACTGTTAGTGGTAGCCCCTTTGGGTCCCTTGATGACTGTCATTTTTCTACTTAAGTAGTACCAGTTATAGGGGATAGGGGAGATGGCTCAGTTGATCACACACACACACACACACACACACACACACACACACACACAGACCCAGTTCAATCCCTAGCACCCATGTAGCTTTTGGGTGTGGTGGCTCTTGCTTGTAATCCTAGCACTTGGAAGAGGGGAACAGGAGGGTCCCTGGGGCTCATTGTTGCCTATCTAGCCAAATCAGTGAGCTCCAGATTCAGTCTATGATCCTGTGTTAAAAAATGAGAGGAAAACACCTCTGGCCTCTACATACACACATACCTGCATGTACATTTGCGTGCACACACACACACACACACACACACACACACACACACACAAAACCAAGTGTAGTGCCTTGCCTGAAGTGGGACTCGGCCTGTAGCACTGACCCGTGTTAGTGGTACATACTCTGCTAAATAATTTTATAAATTTACTGCATTCAATCATCAATTAGTTTCCATTTAATTTAGATTCATGAAAGTAATTATATGAATTCCATTCTAATAATATGGCCTGAATCTGAATATTAGATTCACTTCGCAAGTGGGAGAGTGATTGTACTAGTACCTTTTCTGTTGCTGTAATAAAATACCATGACCAGAAGCAACTTATGGAAGAAAGTTTATTTTGGCTTATGGTTCCAGAGGGAGAGTCCATGATGGTAGGGGAGGCACGGCCGCAGGCAGCTGGAGCAGGAAGCAAAGAAAATGAACTGGAAGTGGGGTGAGGCCCCCAGTGACATACTTCCATCAAGGCTGCACCTCCTAAAGGTTCTATAACCTCCCCATACAGTGCCACCTACTGGGGACCAAGTGTTCAAATACCTGAGCCCATGGGAGACATTTCTCATTCAACCCACCCCAGTGATGCCTCATGCCTCTCTCTCATCAGGTGGCTAAGGGCCCATTGCTATTTCTGTTTACATCTCCTGAGCACTGTCCCTGGTCCTTGGAATCACTAGCTCCTCTGAGGTAGTTCTCACTTGGACTCAGGGAGGGGGGGGGGGGCGAGAAGGTGAGAAGATACGCCCTATGCTCAGTCAGTGTGTTTTGGTCCTGTTATTTTGGAAATTTAAAGTCTAAACTTCATGTCTGCAGTCTGGCCTGTCTTCAAGGTTGTGAGTTGACTCTGAGCTCTTAGACTGCCTGGTTGAGGGAGGTGTTCAGGGTTAGGAAATTGTTATGCCAGCACTGTGTCCTGCCCAAATGTCAGGCCCCAGGGATGCTGGGAACCACAGGAAGCTCCAGGGGACTCTCTAGGGGAAGTCTCCCATGTTACAAGGTGACCCTGCAGAAGCCTAGAGGAGAGGCTTATATTTCTGCGGACAGAAGCAATTTTAGTGAGGAGAGATTTATTTATTTTTAATATAGTATTTATATTAATTTTTGGGTTTCTTACAATGTGAATACGAATGACCATATTCACTCCCCATCCCTCCTCTCAGATTTGCCTGCCAAGAGATTTATTTTGACTCATGGTTTCAGAGAGAAAAGTCCATCATAGTGGGGAAGGCATGGCAGGTGGGGTAGCTCTGTCCCTAGTACAGTAATGTGTACTAGGCGGCTCTTGATATTTTGATGGATCAGTAAGCAGAAAGCTTAGATTAGAAGCAAAAGCAGAAATCACCCCAGTGACTCTCTGCTGCTAGCCAGGCCACAGGTCACAAATCTTTTACCACTTCCCCACATGGCACCACTTCTGGGGACCAAGTGTTCAAAACACATGAGCCGACAGAGGACACTTCACATTCCAACCAAAACATTCCTCCACTGACCTCCACAAGCTCATGTTTATCTCATCACACAAAATGAATCAAATCTAACTTCAAGAGTCCTAATGGTCTTTACAGTCCCAACACTGGTTAAAAAATCCAAAGTCTCTCCTGAGACTCAAGGCAATCGCCTAACTATGAATTCCTGCAAAATAAAAAAAATAAAAGTTAAAAATTCCAGTATATTAATATAATTCAGAGAGTAGACATTCTCATTCCAAAATAGGAACTCGAGGATAGTAAGGAGGGATTGGTTGGAATCTAACAAGGCTGAAATCTAGCAGGTACACATTGTACCTATAGCTCCACACCCAGCATCTGAGACAGCATCTGAACGCTAACAGACTTGGGTAGTCCTGTTCTTATAGCCCTACTGCATGTGCGTGCAGCCACACACTGTCTATCTCTTGGGCTGGCTCTGCTCAGTGCTTGAAACTTTCTCTTCCAGATGTTCCACATTCCATCATCCTAGGGTCTCCATTGCAACTAGCCTTCATCCTCCAAACTTCACACATTGGCCTCTGAGGGCCTTTTAGGTCTTCCTTTATACACATTCCCTGGCTTTGCAGGGTTTTTTTTGGGAACCTTGGTGCAATCCTCCACGACCTTGTGACTCTCGTATTCTGTATGTCTCCAAAAGCAGTAGCATGTGATGATGCCAAGGTCTACTGCCAACTCAGGATGGAGCTCGGCCCCCTTGCACAATGGATGCAGTTGGCTACAAGTACCCGTGCAAAAGAACTGGGAAAAACACTTCCCTAGAGGTAGATATTATGTTTAAGGATCACTCCCAGTGATCCACTTCTGAAAACTACACTACAGCCCAAAAGGTTTTACAACTGCCCAAACACCACCAGTAGCCAAGGACCAAGTGTTCAAAGATACTTTTCTGTGAGGGAACAATTCACCTTCAAACCATAATCAGGAATAACCATTTAGTGTCTAATTTGTTTAACAAAAACATGAGTCTGATAGACTGGATTGCTTATGAATGTTAAGTGTATGGCAGCTTTTCTTTGGAAGGAAGATGTTGTTATAGGGATGGACTGACAGAGCGCTACCTGTGAGAGTACCAAGTCAGGTGGCCCAGTGTCATTGCCCCTTGTCCAGTTTGAGCTGCAGAGACAATTGGAGCCTTAGTATGTGTATTAGTTACTTTTCTGTTGCTGTGATAAAGCACTGTGATCAAGGCAACTTACAGAAGGAAGGGTTTATTTGGGTTTTGGGTTCCAGAGGAATAAGAGTCCATCATGGTGGGAAGGATGGCAGAAGGCAGCCAGAGAGGAAAGCTGAACTTTTACCTCTTTAAGCATGCGCAGGAAGCAGAGAGGGCCAGACATTGACATGCTTCCTTGAGCAAGTCCACACCTCCTGAGCTTCTGCAAATAGCACCACCCACTGACCAAGTGTTCAAATGCTTGAAGCCTGTGGAGGCGGGGAAGCACCTCATTCCAACCAGTCTCTAGCATCCTTCCAATGCATGGCTCCACACAGCCACTTGGATGGACCTTCGGGTTTCCCAAGCACAACATGTTGTTATTATTAGAGCCTTGACCATGATCCTTTGTTTTCGGCTTTTAGATGAGCAGTTGTGGCTTTCTTTCTGTTTGGGCTACAATTGTGTTCACACTGAATTTTTGTCTTGCAGAAGCAAATGTTAAAGACAGCACCGTGAAGTACATGGAAATGCTGGAGGGCCAACTGCGCAGGTAAGATGTTCTGCCTTCCAGACCCCATGGTGCCTCTGGATGCTTTGTTAGACCAGAAGGCAAGGCAAGGAACGAGCCAGTGTCTATAGTAAGTGAACAGAGAAAAGCAGGCAAACACTCTCTGAATCCCCCCCCCGGGGGGGGGGGCAGGGGCCACTTCAGCATCTCCCAGCCCAGGCTCCTCCTTTACAAAGCAAGTAGATTCTAATGTTTGAAAGCATCCTTCAGGAATGCAGGAGAGTTTTCATGTCTCGGAATAAGAAGAGCTTCTTTGGTATCAAATGCAGGATTCATGCTGGGGTCTGCCTTTCCTTTCTGTTCAGTGTTTGAAGGGGTCTTAAGAATTGTGAACCAGCTTGTGTACAGTTTGGAACAATGCGGAAATGTACCTCATAGGTTCTGTTTTGAATTCTGAATCAAAATCAGTGTGAAAATTCCTGGTTGCTTTTTTTTTTTAAACCCAATTAGGAATTCATATTGGAGAAGCATTAGCAACTCCACAGCATGTCAAGCTGTTTCTGGTTTTCAGGGATGTCTACTTCTGGGAAGGAACCCCAGCCAGCAGGATCTGTTCCTAATTAAAGGAACAAGTTTGAGAATGTAGTGTATGCTTTTCTTCCCTGGCAGCCAGTTTGGTTTTATGGAAACATTTTGCTACTATTTTGGAAATTGTTAAGTAGCTCTGGAATAGCTTTGCCTTGAACCTTTGTCTGCTGGGACAATGCCGTTGGCTCACATGTAACTTCTCTCTTTACAGAAGCGGGGCTTGGCTCCCTTGCTGAGCCTGTGTTCAGACACTGACAGCTTTCATTCTGAGAGCTGGGCAATAATCTCAGGTTGAAAGTCAAATCCTTCCACCCACCAACTGACTGTTCCACACTAGACTTGGGGAGAAGCTGTGATAGAGCTGGTCAGCAGAGAGTGGGGATCAAGAGTGTATAAGGGAGCTCAGGAGATTGGATCTAGGCTGGCTTTCCATGACCCACGAGGCAGTTCAGACATGTCTCTCTCCATCTCGCTACTGATACCCTCTTTTTGAGGCATGCAAGCTCATGGGCACATGATGTGTGCTGTTTGGCATATGGTAAACGTACAGTTAGATTTAGTTTGAGAATCAATGGATCAGTATCAGTTACTTCTTGAAACTGTTGTTTCCACCTGCCCGCTTTGGTCTTTTTGAGGGAGACAAGGTCTCCCTGTGGCCCCAGCTGGCCTGGCACTCACTACGTAGACCAGACTAGCTTTGAACTCACAGAGCTCCTCCTGCCTCTGGGATCAAAGATGTGCACTATGCACCGGTTTTGAAATTGTTTTTATTGTTTTGGTTTTTTTTGAGACAAGGTTTCAATCCCCCACCCCAAAAAACCCAAACAATAAAAGTAAAAATAAAAATCAAAAGCAGCTCAGGAAGATACAGTGCCCAAAACCCCAGCATCAAAGCTCTGTGACTCATAATAGAATATTAAAAACTGCCTTTAATCCCAGCATTGGGAGGCAGAGGCAGGCTGATCTCTGTGAGTTCAAGGCCAGCCTCGTCTACATAGTGAGTTCCAGGACAGCTGGGGCTACAGGGAGACCCTGTCTCAAAAAGACTGAACTCTGCTTTAATTTCCATCTTCTCAATTATCATATAGTCTCTGTTGGCTTTTTTTTTTTCTGAATGAGTCAAAGGAAATGTTTTAAAGTCCTTCCTTTTGGTCTGTGTTATTTTTCTGAGACAGTCTCATTCTGTAACCCAGGCTGGCCTTGAACTCGGGGTTCTCTCACTTCAGGCTCCCAAGTGCTGAGATCACAGACATTCACCACAACCTTTCTTGGCTTGAGAGTCTTTACGTTGGAGCTAGAGAGATAGCTCTGTTTGTAAAGCCTTGAAAGCATGAAGACCTACCTCTGATCCCTAGAATTCATGTAAACAATAAGCCAGGCATGATGGGGAGTGCTTGCAATCCCAGACCAGGGAGGCAGAGACAGGTAAAGCCCTGGAGGAGGTTGCTAACCAGCCCGGCCAAATTGGTGAGTTCCAGACCAGTGAAAGACTCTGTCTAAAAAAAAAGAAGAAGAAAGAAAGAAAGAAAGAAAGAAAGAAAGAAAGAAAGAAAGAAAGAAAGAAAGAAAGAAAGAAAGAAAATGAAGGTGGGTGATGTCTGAGGAACAACATCTAAGGTTGTCCACTGACTTCTATATGCAGATACACATGGGTACATGCACAGGCACACACACACCCCTTTGTAAATGACATACATTTCTTTTAGTCTGTCTTATATTATCATGTCTTCTCTCTCTAATCACGGTGGAGGAGAATTCCTTATTGTCCAATGGGAACCTGGTGCCTCTGGCTGACATGGGCTGAACCCCACCCACCCCCCACCAGGATGTGTATACTGGTTTTGTGTAAGCCCATGGAGTCCCCTTTGTGCATAACTAGCAGGAGCATTCTTTTTCTTTGTAGAATCTTTCAACTCTGTCTCTACTTTGTTTTTCCTAAAGTTGACTCTAAAACCTTTGCTACAAACCTTTGTCTGCAGCTCAGTGGCTGGGAGTTTGTTTTCCTGCTTGGACTCCAGTTCATTTCTCAAGTGTTTACTGGAGGCTAAGTCAGAGTTCCAGAATCATAACAGAAAGCACATTCTTCTTTGACTGTGGAGGTAGTTAGAACTCATTGCAGGTCCTTCTATACCTTAAGTAGGAACTTTCAAGAATTCATGGGTCTTATTTATTTATTTGTTTTGGGGGGGTTTGAGACAGGGTCTCTCTGTAGCCCCAGCTGATATGGAACTCACTATGTAGACTAGGTAGGCTTTGAACTCGCAAAGATCTGCCTGCCTCTGCCTCCTGAGTGCTTGGACTAAAGGGATACACCATCATGCCCAGCTTCATGGGTCTTATTTGAAATTTATTTTGAAATTTAGAGCTTGATTTCTAAAGGAGATCTAGTTTTTGTAAATTAAGGTTTCATTATCTGGAAATTTCCACATGGATGGCCTGATAGGGAAGGGCAGTCAGGTGAATGTACTCGGCTAACAAATGCCAGGAAGGTTCAGCAGAAGTGACAGGGCTAGAGAAAGCCGTGGAGTGTCGACCACAGCCCCTGGTCACATTTTTGGCCTAGTTACAAGGATAGTCAGCTTTTATGTCTAAAGTCGGTGAAACCAAAGTCAGCCAAACTAGAAGTTGACCAAACAGAGCCAAGGACAGCGCTCTAGTGTGGGATGTGCCTACTTGGCACCATGGTGCTGACTTTTCACATCAGTCAAGGTGAGATGTTAGACCAAGGCACCTCCTGACCTCACAGTGAGTGTCCCCCCCCAACAGGGTCATATGCCTCGGGTGTTGTCTTAGAGGAGACCTGGCCACATCCCATAAGGCTCCCAGAGCCGGTCACTCATGGCCACCAGCAAGTTTCTACTTCCAGTTGACTGTTCTCTGATGGTGACTTAAGACAGGGTCTGGAGCAATTGTTTCTAGAGGAGCAGGAAGACAATTTTAGGGTTTCTATCTCATGCTTCCATTTGACCATTGAAATGTTGTATCTAGAAGGGTCTTATATGCATATGATATTATATGCATGCCACTTACAAAATAAATCCTGGAGTGCAGGTTCAGGCGCTCCAACTCAGTGAGCACAAGATAAAAACCGAGACACACAGAAGGCAATGTTGTTTCCTTTCTAATGCTGGGCGTGTGACTTTCCACCTCAGCCTCTGTCCGTATATCAAGGAAGGAAAAGCAAGCATTGATCCTGGAACAGAAGACTGGGCAGTAGGATTACCCACCAGAGGTGACAGGCTAGCTGGGAGACTGGCAGGGAGGGACAAGCAGAGGAGAACACTTAACCTCTGGCCATTCCTGGCAAGACTGGAAGATCTGGTTTAAGCACCTGGCCTGCCCCAGCATGGCAGCTGCAGGCAGTGGGGCTATCCATCATCTACTTCCTAACAGGAGCGTGGCCATGCTAGAGGGAGAGCCTCACATCGGGCTCTCTATTCCAAAACCTGCAAGATCCCTGGCACCTTGAAGAATCCATTTTCAGCCCACATCGAATTTATTCCCAGTACCGTGGAGGGAAATGAATCTAAGAAAAAGAGGCCAGGAAATACCCAGCCAGATGATGACCTGGGGCCTGCATTGCCCAGTACAAAGGGAAGGAACACAGGTGCATGGAGGCCTCTGTTTCTTTGTGCCTCGGCATCCTAGGCAGAGGATCGAGGCTTTCTCTCCCCTTCTGCATCCACAGTCATTCTTAGACTATTCAGTTCCAACTCTGCCAGACAGAAGCAGGCTGAAGAGTACAGAGGCTGGAAGATGAGGCGCCCTTTCTGGTCTCTGACTGGGCCAAAGTCTGTCTGTCTTGCTGGGTTCTGTTGGCCCTCTATTTGGTGGCCCTGAGTGATTCCTGCCTCCTGTGCTCTGTCCTGCAACCTGTCTACCTCCTCTGGGCCTCAGCTCTCACTGCCCTGAGGTGTGAGCTTTCCTCCAGTCTGTTCATATGTCACCTCGTTATCTGCTTGCTGTCTGCTTGCTGCTCAGTGCTCTCACACAGAGAATACTCCAAGATGTCAGCTGTTGGTTGGAGGTATTTGCAGCAAGAGTCCATAGTTCCCTTTGAAAGAAGACAGATTGTCCTGTGTGTCACATGTGTGATGCCATCATGAGCTATTCCCTTCAGTTATCCATTCTGATCTTTTAAGACATTTGGTATATTGCTTGTTTTTTTCTAAGAGAAGCAAGCATCAAAAATACCTTATTAGCCATTTTTTTCTTAAAATTTTCGAGATAGAGTCTCATTCTATAACCTAGTCTGACCTAGAACTTACTATGTAGCTCAGGCTGGCCTTAAACTCATGACAATCCTCTTGCCTCAGTCTTCCAAGTGCTGAGATTATAGGCCTGCTCTTATTAGTCTGAAGTGCAAACTGACAAGAAAATTCTATAAAGATTCTACATAATCATTAGTAACTAATCATTGCCTTATTAGATTTATCTCATACCAGAAAATTATTAAATACACTTAAAATAATGTATGAGTAAACATGGATTTGGGATGCATCTAAGATGTAACAGAAAATCAAGAATTAAAAAAATAAACAAGAGGGGCTATGGAGCTGGAAAGATGCCCCAGCGGTTAGGAGCACTGGCTGCTCTTGCAGGGAACCTGGATTTGATTCCTAGCACCCACCTGATGACTAACAACCATTCATAACTCCAGTTCCAGGGGACTCCAACGCCCTCTTCTGACCTCTGCAGGCATTGCACAGCTCAGGCACACTTGTATATATACAGGCCATACATTCATACACAGAAAATAAAAATAATAAATAAAATATTGTAAAAAGAAAGGGAAGAATAACAAATGTAAGGAAACATTGGTGATATTTACACGGGGATCGGCCTCTCCATTGACATGTTTCCAATTCTTAATACTGAATTTAGTACCCCCTGATATTTAGATAAGACAAAGTAACACTTTGCAAGGTCAATGTCAAATACAGTATGTAATATATGAATACAACAGTGCACAGTGCACAGTGTATAATATAATTTAATATGTACTGAATATAGGCATATGTATTATTCTAATTTCATCTCTGTGGCTGTGATTAAACACTCTAACCAAAAGCAGCTCAAGAAAGGAAAGGGTTTATTTCCTTTTACACTCCCAGGTCACAGTTCATCACTGAGGGAAGTCAGGAGCTTGAAGCAGAAACCATGGAATACTGCTGCTTGCTGGCTCACTCACAGGCTCATGCTTAGCTAGCTTTCTTATACAGCCCAGGACCACCTGCCCAGAGGACTATGACGCCCACAGTGGGCTGTGCCCTCCTATATCAGTGAACAAAAAGACATCCGTCCCAGATATGCCCACGGGCCATCTGGTCCCTCAGTTGAGACTCCCTTCTCTGGTGACTCTAGCCTGTTTCAAGTTAACAGTTAAAGCTAACTAGAACATATGTATCATGCATAATATGTAAAATATAAAATATATGTTTTTTGAGATAGGATATTGCTGTGTAGCCCAGACTGGCCTCAAACTCAGCTTCCCATGTGCCATCATGCCTGCCTTTAAATTATATGATTTCTAATAAACTTTGCAAGCCTACACTGGTTTTTTTTATGTGTATGAGTGTATTGCCTGCATGTGTAGAAGTGCACCCATGTTCTGCAATGTCCATGGAGACCAGAAGAGTATTTCAGATTCCCTGAACCAGAGTTACAGATGGTTGCTAGTCACCATGTGGGTACTGAGAATTGAACCCAGGTCTTCTGCAAGAGCAGCCAGTGCTCTTAACTGCTGACCCATCTCTCCAGCCCCTACACTGTTTTTTTTTAAAGAATTGATTTATTTTGATTTTATTGTATGAGTGTTTTGCCTGAATGTATGTAAATGCACCCATGTCATGCAATACCCGCAGAGGCCAGAAGGCATCAGATCCTCTAGTACTGGAGTTACAGAAGATTGTTAGCTGCCATATGAGTGCTGGGAATCGAACCCAGGTCCTCTGCAAGAGCAGCCAGTGCTCTCAACCACTGAGCCATCACTACAGCCCCTAGTCTGTATTGATTTTACATTTCATCACAATACTTTTCATTCTCTAAAGAATCTAGCAATGAATTCTTCCTCTTAGGGAACCACTTTTGCCCTGGCAGTATTCAAAGGCGGAGCTCAGCCTGCAGAGTGGTCAGGACTATTCAGAAAGAGAACTCTGAGCTCTGGCCATCAGCGGCTTAGTTCTCCCTTTGGGTTAGCTGAGAAGCCACCAGTCCTGAGCCCAGATGACACGCCTATAGCATGGTGACAGGCAGAGTCCACTCAGCACTTCTCCTTAGCACTGGCAGCAGAAGTACCAGGCATAGGAATTAACATGAGGATTCTGTTCTGCTTTGGGCCTCATCTTCAATACAGATTAAAAGACCCTCCAGCATGGCCATGCACCCTGTGTGTGCTTTCATCCTTGAAACTGACAACCACCCTATCTACCCTCAGCTGAGATCAGTCTGAAGGCGTCATGCAGCAGGGGACTCAGGGGGGAGGGGGCTCATGGACCACCTCCCTCCTAATTGCAGTGGAGAATGGGAAGCATATGGATTTAAAGTCTGGATTCAGGAATAAGACAGTATGAATTTGAGTGTGACCACTTCTGAGCTGTGACTCTTTACTAGACAGTAAATCTCTTCCAGCCTCCTTTTTCTGTCATAAAAATGAGACAATTACAGAAGAAAGCTGAAGGATGCTTCTTGTATACACTAATGACTGAACAACAACAGTCTTTACCCAGCAGCAGCAGCATAACATCACAACAATGACAGAATCAAAAAATTCTACATTGAAGGCTGGGAAGATGGCTCAGTCAGTAAGCAAACACAGGGGCCTGAGTCCAAGCTCCAGAACCCACATACAAAAAGCCTCCTGTGGAGGCACATACTTGCAATTCCAGCACTGGATGATAGAGACATTAGAGACATGAAGATCCCTAGGGGTATCCTGGTCCTGCCCACTTTAAAAGGTTCAGGTCAGTGAGAGACCCTGACTCACAAAATAAGGTGGATGGTGCCTGAGGAGCAATACCTGAGGTTGTCCTCTGTCCTCCGCGTGCTTGTGCACACACACACTTCCACATTTTCAAAAACAACCCTTTTTCTATAAAAGCAAGAGAGAATCTCTTGTCTTCCTGATGAGTCCACATTGAGCTCTCAGCCTCCACTATCTAAATGTTCCTCTCTTTCTGTTGCCTGCCCTTTGACCAGCTGCCAGCAGCTCCAGCAGGAGGAAGGAAAAGATGTGTGGTAATTGAGTCCTTGTCAACTTCTCTGATGGAGCCTGCGAGTCTGCAGTGATTCTAAACCACACACTGACTTACTGAGATCCTAGAGTCACCTGCTGCCTTCCTGACCATGTGGCTAGCAGTGGAGTTTGTAAAATGGAGAGCTCTGAGCTTACACATTCCATGCCCAGGAATCTGCTTGTTTGACTCCTGAGCTCTGAGGCTACATGCACATGGTGTCCCACTGTGGACCTCCATAAGCATCTATGGGATGACAGCCCATCATCCTGTCTCTCTTCTGATAGTTCCCCAAGACAGAGTGTCACCTAAAGAAGAAGAGGGTGGGCAAGGAAGTATAGAGGGCTCTGGAGTGGAGCCCTGGGTGTGATGCCAGGAGGGGCCGCTGTTTGATGCAGGCATCTGTGCTGAGTGGTAGAATCTATATAAAGAGGGGTTGAGTGCCGTCATTTTCCTTGTCATGGATCTTCCAACACTTAGGTGGACATGAGGCTGTTTTAAAGATAACCAATGCTGAACTGGGGAGTTGATTCAGCGGTTGATTCATTGACTGCTCTTGGACCCACATGGCAGCTAACAGCTGTCTGTAACTCAAGGGATCCAATGCCCTCTTCTGGTGTCCAAGGGTACTGCATCACATGGGTGAACTTAGATGCAAGCAAAACACTCATACACATAAGAAGAAATAAATTAAAAAGGAGAGAGAGAGAGAGAGAGAGAGAGAGAGAGAGAGAGAGAGAGAGAGAGACTATGTTGCTTGATTTTTCCTGGGGAGAGGAGAGCAAATGTCTGTTCATCCCAGATAGGGCACTGTTGACAGATCAGTGAAACTATTCCATCCAAGTCCAACTTGCTGGAAAAGTGAGTTTGTGGGGTTTACTTACAAAAACATGAGCAACTCACAGGTAGCTACTTCACCAAAGAAAGGAATCTCTCCAGCAGCAATTGTTAACTGCTTGTATATTCCTAGAAATGTGCTCCTGAGCCCTCCCCACTTCTGGGAAGGAATTCATATGGGCCTGACCTCATCAAGGTTTTCTAGTGAGATAGTTACAGATGTTCTACTTTGGAACTGGCAAAGGCCACGCATGTCAGGCCCAGAGGGCAGTTCCCCAACAGCCTCCCAATTCACCATTCACATATTCAGGTAATAGTCTTGGTCATCCTGTTTAAAAAGACAAATATTGTTCCTGGGTATGGTGGTGCAGCCTATAATTCCAGCACATAGAAGGTGAGACTGGAAAATCAGCAGTTCAAGGTCAGCCTCAGCTACCTAACGAGCTTGAAGATAGCCTGGGTTACCCGATTCTTTGTCTCAAAAGGGGGGCAATTATCAATCAATAGGGAATATCCAAACACAGATAAGTGTAACAAACTCAATAGAAAATTGTAGCTTGAATCTTTTTTGTGCATTTGGCCAGAAATTGGGAAATCTTAAAGAAACATTAAAAAAAGAATTGATATATCAATAGAAACCCTGGTAGGCAGATACACAATTTGTCATTAATTAAATGAGTTTTTTTTTTATGATTCAAAGAAGCATTGTTGAGATGGCAGGATAGTTTGATTTGCTAGTGTGGTATAACTGATGAACTTAAGACACAGCTTCTAAAAATTCTGCTGGCTGGGGCAGGATCTCAGATTCTCACTTCCAACATGCAGGCATTTCCAAGGCCGCTGGTGACCCTTGCCTACTTCACTGGTGGTCAAAGCAGGTTAAGCACAGCATCATGTACAATGATTCATTTTCCTCAACACCCTCCTGCCTGTCCCTGCCACCGGCCTGTGTCACACAGCAGCTGGAAAAGCATCATCAATGAGGGATGAGTTGAAGGTTCCAGGTTGCACATCATTCCAGCCTGACCTCCTATCAGGGTGGGTCCAAGTCTGTCATCATGGTCAGCTAATGCTGATGCTGATGTGCAGATGAGGTTTCTGGTACTGAGAGTTTTATGTGATTATAGTGTGTGTTAATCCCTAGGGGAAACAACAGCACCACAAAACTAGGCTAAGCCTCTCTCTCTCTCCCTCCTCTCCTCTCTCTCTCTCTCTCTCTCTCTCTCTCTCTCTCTCTCTCTGCCAATGATGGGCTGGACCCTCCTGTATCAATTAGCAATCAAGAAAATGCCTCTTGACCTGGTCACAGGCCAGTTTGATGGAGGAAATTCCTCAGTTATGGTTCCCTCTCCTTAAGAAACTCTAGTTTATGTAAAGTTGTTGAAAAACTAATCAGCACTCTGTCCTTGGGCATATGAGACCCTCAGGTGGCAGGTGGGATATGCCTGATTGACCTTTTTGTTTATTTGCTTGTTTTTTTGAGACAGGATCTCCCTGTAGCCCCAGCTGGCCTAGAACTCACTATGTAGACCAGGCTGGCCTTAAAATCACGGAGATCCGCCTGCCTCTGCCTCCAGAGTGCTGGGATTTAAGGTGTGTGCCACACACCCAGCCCAATAGACCTTTTTACAATGACTACAGCCTGGATTTTATTTCAAGCTCCTTTAGTCTAAGAAGAATTCCTTTGACATCCACAGGATTGATTTTTGATATTGTAGTTCCAAGAAAGAAGACATTAATTTCAGGTGGTGTACAGGAAGCATTCCCCCATATTTTGACTTCTTAACAATGTTTATCCCACTGGCTTTGGCTTTTGACCTGGCAAACCCTCAAAACATTGAATACAGTCAGGTGGTCTCCTTGCTTTGGCATTCATTTGATTCTATTTTGATGAATGCTTCCCTTCCCATTGGACTGTACAATCTCATTGCCAAGAAATAGCAGCTGCCCCGTTTGGAGCTGTGGGGGAAGGTGTGTGTGTGTGTGTGTGTGTGTGTGTGTGTGTGTGTGTAACAAATGTGGATCAAGATTAAAATTTTAAGTAGAGAGGAGTTCACTGAAGGCTTAGTGAGGTGTGGGTAACATCTGCCAATCAAATCCTCAAACATGTCTGCTCCATGCTTTTTATTGCTCTGTGTGTCTGTGTGTGCCATTTGTGTGTGTGATTTCTATGTGTGTATGTGTGATTTGTGTGTGTCTCTGTGTGGTTTGTGTCTCTCTGTGTGTATGCATTTTGTGTGTGCATGTGTAGTTTGTACTAATGTGCAGTTCGTATGTGATTTTTTTGTGTGAGTAGTTTGTGTGTGTGTGTGTGTGTGTGTGTGTGTGTGTGTGTGTGTGGGGCGCTGGGGATTGAACCTAGGCTTCATTTTTACGAGGCAAGCACTGTACCACTGAGCTATAAGCTCAGCCCTCTTTTCACTTTTTTTCCTCCCTCCCCCACCCATCTTACCCCATGGTTTTTAAATGACCTTTAACTCACTGTGTGGCCCAAGCAGGTCTTGCATTTTAGATCTTCCTGCCTCAGCCTCCTAGGTAGCTGGGATCACAACCTTACATCATCAGGCCCTGCTCTGTTCCATGTTTCTCTGAGGCTATATGACTATACTGTGGCTCTTGGTGCTTTTCAATTAGTCTGTTTTTCTTTATCTTTATCTTTTTTCCATTTATCTATTTTTTTTAATTAACTAATTAATTTGGTCTTTTTGAGACAGAGCCTCCCTGTAGCCCCAGCTGGCTTGGAACTCACTATGTAGACCAGACTGGCCTCAAACTAACAGAGATCCTCCTGCTTCTGCCTCCCAAATGCTGGGATTAAAGGCATGAACCACCATGCCCAGCTATCTATTTTATTTTTCTGTATATGAGTGTTATGCCTGCATGTGTGTAAGTGCACCCGTGTCATGTAGTGCCTATAGAGGGTGTCAGATCCCCTGGAACTGGAGTTATAGATGGCTGTTAGCCGCCATGAGGATGCTGGGATTCAACCCCAGGACTTCTGCAAGAACAACCAGTGCTTTTAACTGCTGAACCATCTCTCCAGGTTCTGTTTTTTTCTACAAACAGAGATGGTTCTGTCTGCCACAGGGCACTTCCCACAGTCAGAACCCTTGAGTTACTCTCTAGAACTCTTGTGCTGAGTTGAGTCAAATGGGAAGGAGGTGGCAGGGATGCGATGGTTCTGTAGAGCTAGATCTGAGGGGTGAGTGGAACCAGGCTGAGGGTCCAGGGGTAGTGGGCTGGCTCCACATCTGCCTCTCAGACAAGCTTTCTGGTCATTCCTGACCTTTAAACAATCTAGGTAGATGTATCAGGAAAGATGGACATGGACACTTAAGTAAACTGAAGTTAGCCCTCTAGTAATTGAATCTTCCATCCTTCTTCAATATATTTTGTGATTTCAGAAATTATAATCACCCTAAAATAGGATAGAAGCTTGCCAGGGAATGCAAATTAGAATCAAATTTGGGGGAACAGAAAACTTTTCATGGGAAGGTAGAGAAATCAGGTGATTGAAGTGATTACCATACTAAAAAAAAAAAAAAAGATTACCAGTCATCTTTCCAGTATGACTGTCTGATGGACTCTAGGGTCCTTCCTTCTGATAAACTTAGAGAAGAGCAAAGTCCAGAATTGCTTCCATGATGTGAATAGACAGTGCCAAGGACATCTTGAGAAAATCTTCCTTGTCCTTGATGAGAGGAGGAGAACAAATCTCAGAACAAAGCATGGGCCCAGGCCAGCTCTGGGGCTTGTCTATGGTGCCTTTATCCATGCAGAGTGGTCATGCTACTGCCACAGACAGAAGGACAGCGGAACACACCTGGCCTGACCTTGAGGAGCATGGGGTCTCTCAGCTGAGACCTGGCAGAGGGCTCATTACAGAGGCATAGATAGCATCACAAGTGGAAAGGAAAGCAGTTGCCTGCTTGTCTATGCCGAAAGTCAAGGGCAATGTCAGGCAAAGGTAGCACTGGGGTTGGGGAGATGGCTGAGGGTAAAGTACTTGCCTTGAAACATGAGGACCTGAGTTCAATCCCCAGAACCCATGTAAAAAAAAAACTGGAATCTGAAAGAGAAGAACAGTAGGAAACAGGTGTTAATAAGGGAGATAGGGATTAAAATGGGGATATTTTAAGGGGAGGAGAGAGGGAAGGTTATACAAGGAACCTTGGGGATAAAGGGAAAGAAGGAGCTCAAGAGAGGTGGGACCATAGGAGAAGGGTATTATTAAGGGAGATATGGTAAAAATGGGGCACTTTAAATGGGGGAAACCATGGTGGAAGGGTTAAACAATGCAATAGATAAATAATGCCTAGCTAGTTTAAAGAAAAACCAGAGGGAACCATATTAGTCCAACAACCTACTGACAAATTATATGTACAACTAGTTCAAGGAACATAATATATGTCTAGTCAAGGTTTATCTGAGAAGTTTTGCCCTTTGCCCAAGTTTTATCTGCATAGCATATGGTAATTAAAAGTACCAGACTGGTAGAACTAACCTTCTTGGATGTTTAACGGTCATACTTTGAGGCCTATACTAATTTGGTCAGAGGGACTTAAAGGACAGGTTTTGCTCCTTGCCCTCCAAGGTTGACTAAGTTTCAGGGGACTACGGAGCATCTCTCAAAATGTCCTGTAATTGTGGTGAGTCACCTGTCCTCTTGATCAAGGAGGCCATGGAGAGCCCACCAGATAGACTTGAACCAGTGTCCAGTCTACAAAGAGGAGGGTCAACACAGAGGAATCATTTCCTCTATGCTTCCAAGTGAAGCCATCCACCGTTGAGCAGGACCTTTGACTTATCTTCACAGAGATGGAACTGGTAAAAGAAAGGATGGTTTATCTGGGCCAACTGTATGGTCTTAAACACCCAAAAGGAAAGTATAACCAAAGATTAAAGGGATCAATATAATTCTTTAAGAGTCCACGTGTATAGCTAAAGGCTATGTAACAAGAAACAATGCCAGACAGGGGATACCTTCCTTTGAGTTGTTGGCCAGAGTGGCCCAAGAAACTCCCAGACAGTAACCCAGCACAGAACTGGGAAAATGAACAGCAGACCCCAATCTTATCTAAAGGAATATTGGCAACTGGCTTGCTGCTAGATGAGGAAGAGCTGAGCTTCCTAAAACAAGGAACTCTAGATAGGCTGACTAGACTCAGCTGATGGACAAGCACTGGGGAATGGCTGGGAACACTGACAACACAGTGGACAGTAGCAGGGATGACGGAGTATATGGGCTCCAGTGGGAAGGGCCTATGGGAAGATGCCACTTGGGATATGGGTATATAGATAAGACTGTTTGGGATATTCTATATGAAACACACACACAAAAATCAATCAATAAAAATAAGTTATATTTGAGGAAGAAGCATAAAAATTTTCTTCATGTTAATTAGTAGATGTGAAAAACATTACCATTGAAATCTACCTGAGCACTTTATATCCATGCTCAGGTGCCAAAGAGCTCAGAAAGTAACCAATTGTGACTAGTAATAATCAGATATATAGAGATTAGAGATGCATGTGCAAACATCTAAGTGTTAGTTGCATTAAAAATGAGTTTTTCTATATGAAACAGTATATTTTAAAAGGAAATGGAGATCTTTTTTAAAGGATAAAACCTCATTCAATTTTATAATCTTATAGGGTTTATACTGAGTACAATATTGTATAACTGTACTAACTCAACTGCAAACCTAAAAATTTACAGCCAATTTTGAAAGAGATGGAGCCTAGCTCTGGAAATTGTTATTGAATATGTCAATGCTGTTGTAATGCAACACTTCTTCTAATTATGTGGTGATTAAAAAAATAATTTTTAAATGTTTATTTACATTAAAAAAGCTGGTGGAGTTGGCATATGCTTGTAAACCAAGTGCTGAGGAAGAGGAGACAGGTGGATCCCTGGGGCTTGCCAGCCTGCTGAGAGTTCCAGGCCAGTGAGAGACCCTGTCTCGTAAACAACAACAACAAAACCCCAAAGTGAATGACTCCTGAGGAACCACACCAGAGGTTGTCCCCTGGCTTCCACACACGTGCACCTACCAACACAAACACACATGCACATACACACATGCATGCACACAGCAAAGGTAGCATTCTAGATGAAGACATAGCTAGCCAGGACAGTGGGAAAGGAAGATACTGAAGTCAAGGGTTTGCATAAACCCAGTAACAGGCTGGACTACCTCCTTGGGATGGAGGACAAAGTCACACAGTCAGGAATGGGGGTTCTGGACCAGATCACCCGGATCCTGGCATCCTCAATACTTCCTTAGTTTTGTGACATTGGGCCAATTATTTAGTATCTCTATATTAAGGACCTGGACCTCTTGAAAGGAAGAACAAGCTGAATACTGACATGTGTGCATTCATTCCTTTCTCTCTGCTCTTGACTGTGAATGTGATGTGACCAACTGCTTCCAGGTTCCCTTGACTTCCCCACAATGATGGACTGTAATCTGGAGCTGTTACCAAATAAGCCTCTCCCTAGCTTTTGTCAAGGGACTTTATCCAAGCAACAAGAATGAAACTAAGCTGGTGTGTATGCACAGGCATGCATACTAAATCTGAAATATGAACACCCATACTTACATACCAAATAGTTTACATCTGAAACTGGTGGTCTGGGGACCTGTTTAGTGTTTCATGCAATAAGGAACATCTGTTACATCCACCATAGTGTCTATGGTTTCTGTTACCTGAAGAGAAGTATTCCTGTATTTAGACAGAAATAAGAAAGACCTACCACAAAAAACAGATCATGCAGGGGTGGTTTCCTGGGTTAGATGCTGGGTTCTGACTCCAACACAGCCAGCCATATGTAGTCCAATGGGCTCTGACTGGTTTCTGTGTTGGGTGGGGAGATCCTGTGTGCCAGACTCAGAGCAGGCTTTGGAATGAGTCTTACAACAGGCTGGACAATCTGCTGCCAGCAGGCATAGGCTTCCTCACCTGGATCTGTTCTCTACCTCACCAACTAGCACAGAGCTAAGCAAGGACCAAGTTCTCCTGAGCCCTCTTCCTCACAGATAAGGTCAAGATCATAGAAATAATTCCTTGCACAAAACTGCACTGCAGAGAGAAACAAAGGTTGAAAAGCACCTGGTGCCTGTGGTGCATGGAGTGGTGACTCCGTCTCTCTCCTCGTCCAGCACTGTTCTAGCTTGCTTTCCTGTTGCTGTGAGAGACACCATGAGCAAAAACAACTTGGGGAGGAAAGAGTTTATCCCATTTTACAAATTACAGTGCATCCTCAAGGGAAGACAAGGCAGGAACTGAAGACAGGTGCCTTGGAGAAGAGACCAAGGAGGAGTGCTGCTTACTGACTTGCCTCCTCTGGCTGGCTCAGCTAGCTTTTTAAAATATAGAATAGGCTCACTTGCCTAGGGATGTACCCTCCACAGTGGACTAGGCCCTCCTATATTAACCAGCAATCCTAAAAAGGCCCACAGAGCAATCTGATGGACACAGCTCCTCAAATGAGATTCCCTCTAACTCAGGTATGTCCAGTTAACAACCAAGGTTGCCATCACAAACGTCTTCTTACTCAGCCTCCTGCTCATCTCACCTGAGATTCTTGAGTTGTTAGTGACCGTCTCTGGATGGAGCCGCCATGTTGAGGTATACCTGGAGACAGTCATTCTCCTGGAACAAAATGTAATGGAGAGGGGTGGACTGGTAGGGGAACTAGTTTTTAGAGTATGATATAGTCAAGGAAATCACATTTTCCTTCCTAGCTCTGTTCCCCACAGCCCCTCTCTTTCTTTCCTGCCCGGTATTCTCCAAGCCCCAGCAGTGTTTCACAGAGCTGAGGGGTTGATGGTGGTTTTTGCATCCTGTAGATTAGGTACTGTGTGCTCAACACCAGTGGGAAACACACAGAGAGGTAAATATTTGCTTGAAGAATGTCTTTCTGATGCTGTAAGATATGTTTCCTGCCTCTGAGAAGTCAGTCAATGGTTCCATCAGTCCTGCATTAGAGTCAGTGGAAAATGATGTTCACAGCAAGAGGCCAGTCATTGGGTACATCCAGCGGAGATAATGTGACCAGCATGCAGTGGCACTGAATACTGATAAGGATGTGACAGGCCATGCTCAGACTCGGTGTCACATTCAGATGGCTAGCTGAGAGATGAAAAGAAAACAAAAATTAATCCCCTCCAGGAATCTCACACAGATTCACTTAGTGCTTGCCCACCGCTCAGCAGTCTGTGTCCTGTTCTCCCCATTAATAACCATAATCAAATATCCACCATCAGTTTCCACCAACCGGGTAATTGCTTTTGCTTCCTCATTTTTCTGGGACAGGCCGTGTGCTCGCAAGATGGGGCAGTTGTGTAACTGTTCTGTCCACATGAACTCTGGAAGTCAGCCGTGCCCTGCAGCTGTGGATGTCAGCCTGCTTGCTCTCTGTGGAGTGAAGGAAGGAAGTAATTTCATTGTGCTATTTTTAGACTTCAATTTAGATTTCAGCCGTTATGATACTCTGTGTGCCCAGATAGAGATGTCTGCACATGATTCCTTGGTACAGTACTGAGTCTGTCCTGGGCTCTAGTGGCCCCTAGATTTCCTATCAGTCTGTGGTCTCAGTAGTATCCTGTCATGCTGGGTCTTGGATGTCAGCACAGTAGGCATCCACAGTGTTTGGTGATAGAATTTGCAGCCTGCAATCTCTGACTCTTCATGTGCCTGGGAAGGTTTAGTCTTTCTTATGCATATGTAATGACACCCCACAATTCTGTGTAAATACACTGATTTCATGGCTACCCTTGCTGTTTGAGGCAGTTGTGTAGTGGTAGAAGACCTCAATGAAGGTACACTGTCTGCAGGATTTCCCTTCAGAACAAACTAGGAGGGACACAGGCACGGGACTCCTGGTGACTGCCTCAGCTGTGGTAGAGGACTGTGAACCTAAGCAGTCTTGGCTCTTTGGTATTAGGAATGAGCTGGCCCAGAACTTCAAGGGGGTTTGAGGATGTACCAGACATACCCGCCCAAGCTTGCCCCGTGTCATATGTGTGTTGGCATCTGTGTCAACTCAGATCTCTTTGTTTCTGAACCTGGCAGGTACTAGGACACAGAGGCTGTTGCCTTTGGTATAGATGCACAACTTATCCTTACTGCCACAGTGTGCACCACAGAGCACCAATCCTGCCATCAAGACCACCATAATCTACAGATCAGAAATTTGCATTTTAACAAGATTTTCCAAGTGACTTTGTAAAGTGATTCATATGCACATCAATCCCCCTCCTCTCTCCAGTTCCCCTTCCTCTCTTCTCTTCCTCCTCTCCCTTTCCGCCTCTTCTTCCCTTCCCCTCCTCCCTCCCTCCCTCCTCCTTCCTCCCCTTCCTTCCCTTCCCCTCCTCCCTTCCTCCCTCCTCCCCCTTCCTCCCCTTCCTTCTCTCCTTCCCCCTCCTCCTCATCTCCTCCCTCTCCTCTCCCTTTCTGCCTCCTCATTTCTTCCTTCCTTTCCCCTCTTCTTCTGTTACTCCTCTCCCTTCCCCATCTCATCTCCTTTCCTCCTCCCCTCCTTTTCCTCCTCCTCTTTCCTTCCTTCTCTCTTTTCTCCTTCCTCCTCCTTCAAATTGAAAGCCCTTTAAAGAATCTGCTAATGGTCTAAAACTCTCTGCCTCTCTCAATCAAAATACTGATCAGTAATCCCAGTGCAATGGCACTAGGAGATGGGGCCTTTGGGAGGTGATTGGGTTACCAGGGTGCAGCCCTCATCAATGAGGGGTAATGTCCTTATGACAGAAGTCCTTGCCTCTTCCACCATGTAAAGACACAGCTAGAAGGTGCTGAGAAATCAGGCCCTCAGAGACATCAGATCCTCTGGCACCTTAAGATCGTGTATATTCAAACTTCAATACCCACATGAACATACATACATATATGAGCAGATCGTTCACTCTTTTCTCTTTCTAATATTGGCTTTTTATCTTGCTTAGAAAAGCTTCCTCCACTTCAAACTTGCCGACAGATAATTTAGAATTTGCATTTGGTTCTTGAGCAGCTAAGACACCAACCAGAGTGGCCTTTCAAGGCTTATTCCAAGACTTTAAATTGTAATGTAGCCAGTGCCCTGAAATTACTTGCCAGGAAGGCTTTCCCCCATTAACCTTTATTAGGATGGATATTGTTAAACAATTTTTTTCCAGTTTCCTTGAGTATTCCTTCAGTTCATTAAGCAGCTCCTGAGTTCCTATGGCAGGTGACATCTTACTAGTCTATATGTTTCACAGTATTTAAAGGAATGTGCATGGAATATTCTTAAACCTCATTAAATATACAGAGGAAAGCAGGTGCTTGACCATTGAAATCAAAACAGAATCCAATGACTTCTGAGAATCCTGCCCCGTATCACATGGTTTAAAGAGAGGAGATTTTGAGGGTGTGGGGTTTGGAAAGGAGCTCTCTATTGGTCCCAATAGTGGCCTTGAAAACCTGGTTGGATTTTAAAATCATTCTTGCTGTGTGGGATGGGGAAGGAATGGGTCTGTAAGTGCCATGGCTCATGTGTGGAGGTCAGTGTACAATTTTGAGAGTCAATCCTCTTCCTTCTACTGGAGTCCCAGGGATTGCACTCAGGGTACCAGGCTTAGGCCTTTTACCTACTGAGCCACCTCATTGGTCCTGACTGGATGTTAATGAGTGGCAGTTTGAGGGAGGAAAAGTAAGCAATAGCCATCTGTCATTAGAAACTGAATATTTTCTGTAAGCGTGAGTGAGCCACTCCACTGGTGTCTGGGGGACTCACAAGGGAGCAGTAGGGGAGTGTAGAGCAGGCAGAAACCATCCTGGGAAAGGCCTAAGGACTTTGTCCTCCATATGGCAAGCTCTGGGGCTATTGATGTTGTTGGAAGCACGAGCATTTGAAGGTAGACAGACACACAGACAGACACATGGCTGGTGGTTGTTTTCTTGAGTGAAGAAATGAGACGTTTAATTTAGGGGCAATCGTTGCATTGGAGAGAAACAGGCCCGAGTCACAGTCTATGGGTGGATATGAAACCTAAGGGTAAGAAAATGTCCAAGATTTCTCATCTGAATCTGATTCATGTGCTGAATGTATGTCAGCTCCATGCCAGACCCAGGGGACAAAGGCGTCACAGGGCCCTGCTACAATGAATGAGAGATCCAGACAATCCCAGAGGAGACAGAAGTAGAGATGGTGCAGGTGGGCAGAGAGAGGAGTCGTACAATAATTTCTTTTCTCATCGCAGTGAAAAAATACTTGATCAAAGCAACTCAAGGTTTACTCTGGCTCATGGTTTCAGGGTACGTTCCATCATGGTGGGGAAGTCATGGTGGCAGGAGTGTGAGGTAACTGGTAATATCACATGTGCAGTCAGGAAGCAGAGGGAGATGGATGCTGGTGCTTGCTGTCTCCTTTTTGTTCAGTCTAGGACACTAGCAGCCTCCCACTTTCAGGTTGGGCCTTCCCACCTCAATTAACTCAGTCCCAAAACTCTTTCACAGACATGCCAAGAGGCTTGTTTTCTACGTGGTTCTAGAGTTGCAATCAATATTAATCACCACAAGCCTGTTGGAGGGAGTTCCTGAAAGCTTTGGTTTATATCTTAAACCAGAGTGTTCAATACTTTCTCCTTGTACCTATCAATCTAATTATTTCTGTGGTGTTCTCTTTCCTACTTCATGCTGGTGAAACAAGAAAAGCAAAAACCAAAACACCTATCGTCCTAGAGAACTTTAACTGTCAACCTGACACAGCCTGAGAGTCACGTGAGAAGGGCATTTCAATTGAAGAGTTTCCTAGATCAGATTGACCTGTGAGCATGTCTGTAGGGGATTGCCTTGACTGTTAATTGAAGCAGGGTCCAGCTCACTGTGGGCAATACTAGGCCTGATCCTGGGCTCTATAAGAAAGGTAGTTAGGCATGAGCTTTTGAGTGAGTGAGCAAGCAGCTACATTTCCTTGGTTGTGAATTCTCTAGTCAGAAGATTGTTGCTTGAAATAGCAAGCTGACCTGTCTTCGAGTTCCTGCCCTGAGTTTTTGTCCTGAGTTCCCTCAATGATGGGCTATGCCCTGGAAGTGTGCAAAGAAATAAACCCTGTCCTCCTCTAAGTTGCTTTTGGTAAGAATGTCTTATGACAGCAACAGAAAGGAAACTAGGCCACCTGTTTCTTTGAGATGTCGACAGTCTGCAACTTTATAACGACTTCTGAAATCCACTAGTTGATTCAGCAGGACAGGAAAGAAGCTAGCTGTGCTATGCTTGATTTTTGAGATGTCTGAATTTCTTCCCCTGTAAGATGGACCTCTGCCCCACACAGTCACTTTGCATTGCTCATGGTTGGTGAGTCATGTGAAGGTCTTGGAAAGGCAGATCCCCCATGGGGATGCAGTCAGTTGTCAACTGAGCTGGGCAGACACATACCAAGCCTTACTTACATGCTTGCTGATAGTAGCCACCAGCTGAGGTTCCAGGGCCATTGCCTATGCTCTGCCCAGTCTGGTGACTCCAGCATGAACAGCTGCTTTGTAGGGCAGCTGGCTTTTTGCAGAGAACCAGGTAGAAGCCATGTGGTCTTCCTCTACCTCTTTTATGAACCTTGTTCTGTCTATGCTTGGTGGACAAGGTTAGCCTAGATTCCAGAGGGAAGACAGATGCTATCTCTTAGATGTAGGAATGTCAGAGTTTAAAGTATGTTTTGAAACTCTACAAGGTAGTACTAATTTCCGCATCATGAGGTTGTTTGGGGACTAAGTGATTATATAGATGTAACACAGACTAGCACCTACCTGGTAATTGTGAATATGGCATTTAATCTTTTTTGTCAATTTGATTGTATTGTGAAGTACATAGAAGATTAGAAAAGCATACCCCTGGGTGTGTCTGTGAGGGTGTTTCCAGAGAGGCTAGACTATGGGGGAAAGACCCACTGTGAATGTAAGCAGTGCCATCTCATAGACTAGAGGCCAGGTAGAATAAAAGGGAGGATAAAGCCAGCCAGCCTACGTGTATGCTCTCTCTGTTTTCTGGTTGTCATGTAGTGAGCCGCTTTATTCAAGCATACCCTCCTCCATAACAGATTGAAGCTTCTAAAAGCATGAAGTGAAGATCAGCTCATCCTTACCCAGGGGTAATCAACAGAACATATGGGTTCCAGTGGGATGCTGTGGGAGCAAGCATGCCAGTAGGGATGAGAGTATAAAGATGATTAAGATTCTTTGAGATGTTCTGAATAAAACACACAAAAAATCAATACAAATAAAAAAACATGAGGTGAAATAAAACATTCTTCATTTCAAGTTCTTTTGCCAGGAATTTTGTTAAAGGGATGAGAAAACTAACTAACACACTGAACAGTGGTGGTACTGATGATGGTGAGAGGATGAAGTGGTGAAGGAGACAGTTGTAGCTGCCCTTGACAAGATGCCCTTCATTGTCACTGGCAACTTGAATTTGGGAAAGAGCAAGACACTGTCTCACCTGATGTATATGTCTTTTTTGTGTCCAGTGTCCAGGGAATGGCCATGGAATAATTGTTTTAATCTTACCACATTCTACCTGAGGAGCCAGGGAGATGGCACCAACTTTTGTTCCAAAGGGAGATGCTGGGTTAGGTGACTACAGCCCAGCTCTGTTAGGACAAACGGAAGGAGGGACAAGGCCTGATAGTTCAGCAGTGAGGCATACCTGCTGCAGATTTTTAATGACACACCCTGACTCACTTCCTTGCTTCCTGTTAGAATATGGCTCTTGGGGAAGATGGATACAATTTCCAAAAACCATTGTTCCACAGAAAATAACGTTAATGGCTCAGTCAATAAAGCGCTTGTTGTATAAGCACGAAGACCTCAGTTTGGATCCCTAGAACTCATGTGAAAACTCTGGGTGTGGTAGTGCACACTTGAAATCCAGGGCTGGGGAAGCAAAGACAGGCAGATCCCTGGGACTCTGACCAGCCAGCCTAGCCAAATGGGGAAGCTCCAGGTTCAATGAGACCCTATCTCAAAAAACAAGATAGACAGCGACTGAGGAAGACCCGAGGTTGACCTCTGGCCGACATACACACACCCTCACACGTATACATGTGTACCCAAAAAAGAAAATGAGGCTTTCTTCCTTAGAAAGTAGATGACAAAAGAATAAAGTTTAAACATTTATAGTAATGGTATTTCTGTCTAGTTGCAGATTAGGTTTCCCAGGGGATAGAAAAATGACAGACACATACAGACAGTTCTTGCTGTAGTGACTTGTAGTTGAGAATTTAGAATCATCACTTGCTCCTTCTCTCATTCGATTTTCTACCATCATGGGTCTCATGGGTCTGTAAAGAACCTGGTTATCTTATCTTCAAAGTTTCCAGAGAATGAGACAGATATTACTTTCCTTTTAGTGAGAGATGGTTTGTTGTTGAGGGCTGAAATTACAGACATCTGTGTTAGAACTTAGTGTTCAACCTTTTTTTTGAGACAGTGTCTTACTCTAGCCCAGGCTGGCCTGGAACTCACTATGTAGCCCAGGCTGACCTTGAACTCACCTCAATCCTCCTGCCTTAGCCACCCAAGTGCTGGGATTACAAGCATGTGCCACCACACCCATGGTGTTCTTATGTCTAAAGTAGAGAGGTAGGCTGCCTGCCTCCTATCACCATCATCCCCAACAAAGACCAGTCATGCTCAGTCCCCTGATGGTTCAGGCATGGCTGATTGATCTCTTAGGCCTCATTTTACTTCCCTGGCAGTAACAGCAGTCTGGGTCTTGGTTCTCTACCCAAGACAGCACCCCAAACATTGAGATGGAACCTCTAAGCGACCTCATTACAGCTTCAACCATCAGCCCACTCTCAAGCTCTGGTAACTCTGAGTCACTTGGTGAAGCAATTTTTGCTAATGACCCAATTACTTCCCTGGGCAGGAAGAGCAGGCATCCCACCACTTCCACACTAACCATGACTCTCTTTACTATAAACAGATGCAAGGAGCAGATGTCTCAGAAACCCAACCCTTGAGGAACCAATCACATGGCAGGCAAGAAACTCTGCCATCTTACACCCACATATTTTATTCACCTGCGTCTCTGAAATTGGCATCTAGACTTTGGCATGTGCATTCTACAGATAGCTCAAGGTTGGTCCCACTTTTGCTCAAATGAGAGGCCCACTGTGCTTTGCCGAGCTGGAATAAACTCAGCATTATGATGCTCCCGGTGTTAAAATGCAGAAAGTGGGTGATCTCTTTCCTTGGGGGCCTTAAGAGAATAGGCTGCAGCTTGCCCTATGGTTCCAGCCCCAGGATTCCAGCCCTGCACTCACTGCAGAAGCTGGAGCTGCCCATGGGCCCACTGAAGTTGATGATAAACAGCAACTGAAGCCCTGGGTGACAGAGGTGATTTGGGTCCAGGTAGATACAACAAAAAGCACCCCCAAAACAAAACCCACACAGAACAGAAAAGAGAGATAGCCTCAAAAGCAAAGGACTTTGAAGATTTTTTTTTTAAATTGTGAACAAAAATGGGCCAGTGAGATGGCTCAGCAGGTAAAGGTGCTTGCTGTACAAGCCTGACGACCTGAGTTCAGTCCCCAGAATCCAAGGTGGAAGGAAAGAACCAACTCCCCAAAATTGTCCTCTGACCTCCACACATGCACCATGGCATGTGTGTATATGTGAACACACACACACACACACACACACACACACACACACACACAGAGAGAGAGAGAGAGAGAGAGATAATACTTCTACTACTAATAATCATAATAATAATAAATAAAATAAAAAGAAGACAATTATGAAGATGCATGTGGCACTGTATTTCAAATCCATGGAAAAACAGACCAATTTCCTAAGAGGATGTAAAATATAAAAATGGACAAAAGAAACGCAGAACTTGGATTGGGCTGGAGAGATGGCTCAGCAAAGAGCACATACGACTCTTACAGAGGACTTGAGTTTGGTTCCCAGCATTCACTTAGGCAGTTAACAACTGCCTGTGACTCCAGGTCCAGGGGATCCAATGCCTTCTTCTGGACTCTGCACTCACATGCACACACACACATGAATAAAAATAAATGTAGAAAAAGATATGGAAAACTTGAATAGGTAATAAAAGTTACAGATATTGATCAGTAATAAAATGTCTCCAAGTGCCTCAGGACAGGAGTGGGCAGATATTGGGCACACAGAAACAGTCCCAGAGAATTGGAAATGAGCCTTGTGGAGAAATATGAATCCAGACCACCTCATACCTACTAGTTTCGCCAAAATGGGAAGCAGGGTGGTGACCACAGCCAGAATTGTTAAACATTGTCCCTGTTGTTCACATCAGACTCTGCCCTCCCTCTTGCATAGGGTGCAGTTCAGAAAACCATCCTCTCCTCTCTTTTTGTCACTTTGGATCAACATAGAACGCAGACAGGGAGGGCATGCACGGAAAATGTCCTGCTTGATGAAGTTTCACAAAACAAACACTCTGGTAGGACCACCTGCCTCAAGGGTGTGTCTGCATGCTAGGAGCCCCGGTGCCCTCCTCATTAGGATCCCTTCTCCCAAAGGTCTCTTCTATTTTGACTTCTGACTCCATAAATTTGTTTTGCATGGCACGTGTGGTGTATGCACATATATACGTTTGTGTGTGTGTGTGCTCGCGCGCGCACGCGTGCACACCTGTGCCTGCACATGCACATGAAAAGATCAGAGGGGGACATCAGGCATCTTCCTCTATTTGTCTCACTTAGTTTTTGAGATAGGGCCTCTCACTGAACCTGGAGCTTGCCCGCTTGCCACTTCAGCTAGACTGACTGCTCAGCGAAACCTAGGAAGCCTCCAGCTTCCGCCTCCCAGCACTGGGGTACGGCACGTGCTGCCGTGCCCAGCTTTCACACGGGTGCTGGGGATCTGAACGCAGGTCTTCATGCCTGAGCAGCAGGCACTTCACCCACTGAGCCGTCTCCCTACTTCTTTGTTTTGCATTAAAACCTGCTATAAACGGATTCAGAGAGTTTCCCTTGTATCTTCGTTTTAACTCTATGGACTATGGTTACCACAGAGTTAAGGACGAGTTCTTGACTTCTCAGTCCAATCTAAAATGACCACATCTGCTTTCCTGGAGAATGTCAGGCTCCTAAGGATATTTTAATCCCTCCCCATTACTTTGTGCTAGTGGTCAGGCATTTTAATCTTGTACATGTTTTAGCTCAGAAAAGAAATCATTTCTATTATCATTGCTTTGAATTTTGACAGAAAACTGGATATAAAGAAAATTAAATTGAAGGGTTCATTGTGTTTCTAGAACACAATGGGAGGACTGAGCCACAGACCAGGCACAGTGGATTATTGAATGGAGCATAGTTCTGTAGAAAATATGGAGCATGGAGTGGAAGAGAAAGGAGAAAATGCACATTTTCATTTAAAAATCTCAATTTTAGCTGTCTTTTAAAATTTTTTAAAACTATTTTATTCATTGTCTGTCTCTGTGTATACATGTGGAGATCAGAGGGAAACTTGCAAAAGTCAGCTTTCTCCCTCCTCCATATGCGTCCCATGGATGGAATTCATATTGCCAGACTTGGTGGCAAGCACCTCTACCCACTAAGCCATCTCTTTAGCCCAGATTTTTTGACTTTCTGTGAAAAGACAACACCCAGTGCACATTCCTTGAAGCTTCAGTCAGCCTGTATGGGTGAGATGCACCCTCGGCAGTGTTCTGTCCTTCCTTCAGGCAGTCCCTCCCTCCTGCTGTCCTCTGAAGCTGGGTCTGGATAGCAGTTTTGTTAGCTCATGTCACCGTGTTCCACCTGTTCATGTGTGTGCTGGGTGCACTTGGAATCTGAGCTCACACTGCTGGGTGCCAGCATTGGGGTGGAAATGGAGATGGACACAAGTCGGGCCATCATAGAGCAAAAGGTCATGTAAATAGTCAACAGTGACTAATAGGCTCATGGAAAGTGGAGAGTGCTCATGATCCGTCACAGGTGACTAGCTGTGGGTAGGGAATGGCCCGCCCCAAGGACAGGCTACCTATGTAGAGCCTGAAGATATCCCCATTTTTCATGGCGGGGGAGATTTCATGTGTGCTGGTGAGGATGGTATGGTGGCACTGGGTCCCTGTTTGCCTCTGTATAGGATATATGTGTGTCAGTGGGAGTGAAGGGTGACAGGGGTGACAGTGTGTTCTGGTAGAATGGTGTGTTGGCATTCTAAGTAGTAGAGGGTCACCTATGGAGGCTTGTGATTGGGCAGAGCTAGGCGGATCTGCAGAGTAAAGAGAGCCTGAGGGACGCAGGGCAGTATGTGTGGGTACTGGGCAGTTACACTTGGAGAAACAGATGGAACTCTAGGTGGCCTTGCTTACCGGATACCTAGGAAGAACCCACACCAATGTCACTGTGACTAAAGACACACAGGTTTGGTCCCTTTGTGTTCCCTGGTTGATAAGCTCTGTCACTGTGAAAAGAAGTTGCCCAGTGTGACATGCCCAGCTGATACTGACAAACTGTTGAAAGGTAGTAGGAGCCATTGCTGGACTAATTTTCATGCCTGGTACCCTTTGTCTTAGCTGCAGGTGCCCACTGCTTGGGAGAGTATGGGAAACTGACTTGGAGGCTTGCCAGCTGCTGATGCAGAGCCTGGAGCTTCAGGAAGCAGAGGGCAGCCTGCATGTAGAAGACGAGAGGCAGACAGGTGACCCAGGGGAGGCCACCTGGACAGCCACCCTGGCTGACCATCCTGGATCCCATGCTGAAGAGGAAAAGAAGACACCCTTGCAGGCAGTTCATGAGTGGAGTGCTCACCTGGTCCCCTCACCACACTGCACTGGAGGTGAACAGAAAGAGGTCAGTCCTGTGTATGACTGTCAGGAGTCATCTGTGGAGAGCTTGGGGGCCAAGTGGAAGCAATCAGTACTGGGAAGATTTTCCATCAATCCCCACCAAGTTCTTAGGGTTTATAGGACTCTCAAATATGATTACAAATTAGTATGTCATTTTTTTTTGAGACACGGTCTCCCTGTAGCCCTAGCTGGCCTGGAACTAGCTATATAGACCAGGCTGGCCTCAATCTCACAGAGATCCACCTGCTTCTGCCTCCTTCATGCTAGGATTAAACTTTGTATAAATTTTAAAAGTTGAAAATGGAAAAGAACAAAGAGAAAAAACCTTTAGCATATTAGTTTTATTTTTATTCTAGTTTAATGGCCCCATTATTCTAGAATAAACAAGTTAGTACAGAATTATCTATAATATACATAATGCCATATACACCACAAGTTGCTGTGTAAACCATATGTTATACATCATATATAATATTTGGTTATATCTTTAAAATCTACATATTATATTATTTATTAGGACTGAACATTCAGATGCTATTGTTTTTACCCAAACCAGATGACATTGAATGTTTATAATGTCTTATTTTCATAAAACAAAGCAAAACAAAACAAAAAGTACAAAACTCAACTGTTTTGCCTGAGATACATGCATTTCAAACTAAAATGTGATTTTACCTAATTCTTTCAGCTGGAGGCTGACCCTGACAGTACACAACCCTCTTCTTCTCCCTCTCCCTCCTTCCTCCTCATCCCTCCCCCTTCCACCTCTAACAGACCCCTTCCTGTCAAGGGGCCCAGGGATGTGCCCCTGCTTGTGCCTGAGCCTGAGGCTTCCCAGCTCCCTGCCTGGTGGCTTCTGTATGTTCTGTGTGGAAAGAGATTGGCTGTAGCTGCTGCCTGGCTTATGGCCATCTCACCTTGGCTTTCAAAGCCAGATGTACCCCTTGACCTTTGCCAAGACTCTTGGTTGGGTGAAAGGTGGGTGGGGAGAACACTCTAGGCATTCTTCTGGGCCTCCCACCAGAGAGAACAGAATAGGACCCTGGGCCCTTTATAGGGCTTAATGTCTGGTCACTGCCTCCTGGGTTGCTGGAGAAGTGGTCCTGGCCCTGTATTTGAATGCAGATCTTTATGAGAAAGTAGGATTGTGTCCTGGTGACATTCTGGGTCCTGCTGGCCTCTGCTCAGGAGGTTTTCAGGTTAGAACTTCTGCTGCTCAGTGCTGTATCTTGGATAGCAACAGAGTTCTCCAAACACTGAAATGATCCTCTAGGAGCTGAAGTTGCAGTTGGAACAGTGCATGGGCCACAGTAAAACACTTGCTTACTGGAGGAGGCTGAGGTCAGCAAAGTCTCTTAAAGGTGAGGTGACACAGGTTTGACACAGTAATCCTTGGCTGCAGGTTCAGTACAAGGGTAGCACATGTCCAAGGCTGGACATAGTTGCTGCGCAGATATCTTTGCTGAAGTGCTTTTTTTTTGAGGCCATGGCAGAGCCTTTTGCCACAGTCCAGTCACTAGACACCTGGGTGGGGGAATGTGTGTTTTTGTTAGAACTTGGTGTGAACAGCTTTGCTTTAATGTGGACAGTGGCTACAGTCCCAGGTTTGTCCTCCAGTGCTCTGTGTGAAAACTTGCTATCTGCTGCAGGTGGATGGCTTGAAAGGGAAGCCTGGTGTGGAGGAAGCACACTCTCAACATGGGGATGGAGCCTGGGTCCGCAGAACCTCAGGCCCTATGCCTTAAGGCTGGCTCTTAAGGTGGGCTCTGTGTAAATCAGGTTTCCAGGACTGTAACAAAGACCTTGAGAGAACAACTTTGAACAGAAAAGATCTGTTTGGGTTCATGATTTCATGGGTTTCCATTCATGACAGCTGGCCCCATTGCTTTGGGCCTGTGGTGAGGAGCATGTGGTAGAACAAAGTCTCTTACCTCATAGCCAAGAAGTGAAAGAAAGAGGGTCTGGGTCTCTGTCACCTCCGCAGACACTCTGAAAGATCTAAAGCCCGCCCCATAGGCTCCCTTCTTAAGGTCTCTACCGCCTAGCAATGGCTCCACTCCCAAACTAAGCCTTTAACGCACAGGTCTGTGGGGCACTTAGGTCTAACCTGCAGCAGTGCCAGGTGCTGCACAGGAAAGGCATCCCATGTGTGGGATGGGATCCTGGTCAGGGACCATGTTGCAGGCCAGGATGCGGCAGAGCTGGTGTATACCAGGTCCCATCTCTACTTTTCCCTCATATGGGTGATAGGAACTAAACTCTGGTCCTCTGCAAGAGCAGCAAGTGTCTTAACCACTGAGCCATCTGTCCAGCTCCTCTACCTTGCTTTTTGAGTCCTGAGGCTTGGCAAGTCTACTAGACTGGCTGGCCAGTGAGCCCCAGGTAGTCTCGCATGTCTGCCTCCCAACACTGAAATTACAGGCATGTGCCACTATGCCAGGCTTTTTAACCGGAGTGCCTTTTGCTCAGCACAGAACTCGGGTCCTCATGCTTGCCTGGCAAACACCTTAGCAACTAAGCTATTTCCACAGCCCCCCCATACTTTTATTACAGCATTTTGTTATAATTATTTCATTTTATAATTAGTTGTCACTGTTAATCACTGACCGTGTCTAATTTTAAGTTAAGGTTTGTCATGGATAGATATGCATAGGAAAAATCGTTCCAGTTAGAGTTTGGTGCTGTCTGTGGTCTCAGGAGTCCACTGGGGGCTCCTGGGACACTGTCCCCCATGGAGAAGCAATGACTGTATTTAAATTACAGAGAAACAGATGTCCTCTGAATTCATGAGTGTCAAGGATTTTTAAATGATTGATATGTTCTGGGAAGGGCAGTGATGGGACCAGAAAGCAGATCTTGTTACCTGGAAGCCAGGAGGACTCATTGAGGAAAACAGCAGGAAAGAATCTGGGAGGGCGCTGGATGTTCTGCATCATGTGGTGCAGTTACATGACAGTGTGCTTATATCTGACCGTAACTTTACAGTGAAAGAGTGGATTTTATTGCTTGTAACTTTCAGCATTGACTAAAAGTTCAAGACAGTGTCTGTCTGCTTAACATCAGGGCTGCATATGAAACAGGTACACTTGGCTCAAGACCTAGAGCACAGCACAGCGTGCGGAGATGAGGCCTGAGCTGCGAGTCTTTCGCTGCTTACAAGCTGCATTTCATCTGCTAAAGCAACCACAGCCACCCGGCTGGGGAGATAGCTCAGTGGGTAAAAGTGCTTGCTGTGTATGCATAAGGATGTGAGTTCAATCGCCAGTATCCCTGTAAATTGCTAGGCACGAGAGTGCACCCTTGTAATCCTAGCACTGGGGAGGTAGAGACAGGAGGATCCCTGTGTGTCACTGGCCAGCAAGTCTAGTCCAATCAGTGAGCTCCAGACCAGTGAGAGACTGTCTTAAAAAACACAGTGGCCAGCTCTTGAGGAATGACACCTGAAGTCAATATCTGGCCTCTACATGTGTATGTACCCCCCCACACTCATACATGTACCCATGCACACATGTGCACCCCCATACCCAACATGTATAAACACTCATCCTCTCTCTCTCTCTCTCTCTCTCTCTCTCTCTCTCTCACACACACACACACACACACACAAATAAGAAGAGGCTAATCAGAACTAGATTTTCTAATTTCATTAACTACTTTTGTCACCATGGTCAAATGCCTAACAGTTTAATCAAGAGTGCCTTTGGCTCACTTTTTCATGGGCTTCAGTCTGTCATGGTGAGAGGGCGTGGTGGAGCAGAGCAGTTCCTGTCACCACACTGGCCATCACACTGGTCTTGTTAGTAGTTGCAGTCTGTGCATGTGACAAAGCTAGCTAGTATCCATTTCTATGCCTCAGTCTTTTTTGGAAGCCACTTTTTGACAATATACTCTGCTCCCTTTCTTGGGAAGCAAACAAAAGCAAGAGTGAGTGAGCAGGCGACAGGCTTAATGAAGGGGAGCCTGCATTTGGGCAGAAGGTTTTAGAGGGCTGAGGCCCAGAGCCGACAGCCAAGGGTCTCCTGGTGAAGGTGGTTTAGTCTTGCTGAATTGCTTTTCATGGTGCTATTGAAGTCTAGGGAATGATAAGTTTATCTTGAAGCAAAATGTTTCTTAGCTTTGCAGCTCCAGGTGGGTTTACCATTGCAGGGCCCTGCTGGGCTTTGGCCACCCCACACTGGTTTTCCTATTGAAGCGTGGTACCCTGGGGGCAAGCAATTGCTTTTCAACCCAAATCTTCCATAACAAATCTCAGACTTCTTACAGAGGTCCACAGGGAGATGGGATTCAAAGCCTGTCCTGTGCTTATCTGACCAATACAGGGATATGCATTCTGGTGGCACCATTGTTCCCTGAGTGCTCTGTCCTCTGGAATACCCACTGAGTACTGAAGGTCCCCTCCAGGCTGCTCAACACTGTGGAGTCCTTTGCTTGGAGCTTTGTTCCAGAGGAATCCCAACTCAGCTAAGGGCCAATGGCAGCTCGCACTTCCCCAGATTGCAAGAGCTGTTTTCTCTTCCAGCGTCATTAGAGCTCAGTTCCAAGCCTTTCAGCTGCTGTTGGCCCTGGTTTATAGATGACACAGAAATTGTACAGAGGCCAGACAGAAGCTGGGGAAATCAGCACACCAGGCTCCCACGCTGCAAAGGTGCTGCCTGCTCTGGCCTGCATGCCTTTGGGGTCTTTCTTTCCTGTCTGCAACCTGTCCCACTGGCTGCTTTCTGTATCTGTTACTTAATGAGCTTCCCTCATGCCAAGCTCCCTGGACAGCATCACTCCCTCTGACTTCCCATCCCAGCTGCTTCCTTTCCAAGCTAGTAGCTGCTACCAAGAAGGCTAAAATAAGCCAGAGAGAAGCTGGCACTGTGGAGGGATCACATGCGATATTCCAAGCATCCAGAAGATCTGTAAGGAAGCGAATCAGCAAGAAAGACAGAAGCAGACACTGTAGTGTTAGCCATTCAGATTTAGATCCTCAGAACCTTCCCTTACAAATCATCAGAATCACGGTCAATACTCCTCTCAAAAGACAGGTCGACAAGGGAAAAAGTGTGACAAAGTCATTTAATCAAAGTCTTGTGAGATTTAGGAGCCTTCAGAAATGACCCAGCGGCACAGGGAAAGCTCTCTTTCTATGCTGAGGTTTCAAGGAGACTGGACAGTACTATAGTTTGGATGAAAGGTGTCCCAAAAGAGCTACATGTTAGGGCTTGGTCCCTACTGGTGGCACTGTTTTGCAAGGTTCAGGGAATTTTAGGAGGTGTGGCTTAGAAGTAGGTCACTAGAGGAAGCTAGAGATAGGTCACTAGAGGAGGGGGCGGTGCATGTCCTGGGGGTCTATTGTCTCTGACTTCTTCCTTTCTGGTTTGAATGTGTAATATCCCCATAAGCTCATGTGTTTGAACACTTGATCCCCAGCAAGTGGCACTGTCTGGGAAGGTTGTGGAACCTTCAGGAGGTGAAGCCTGTAGGTGGAAGTGTGCTACTGGAGGTGGGCCTTGAGGCTCTATAGTCCAGCCCCACTTTCTGTTCATTCTCTGTTCCCTGAGTGCATATATAGTGAGACTGTCCATTCCTTCTCCTGCCACACTGTCTTCCCTGCAGGCCACTGTGGGTGGCACTGTTCCCTGACTAGTGTTTTCCCTAACTGGGATCCTGGTCTGTATATGTAGAGAAAGGGAGTTGAACATGCATTCACTGCTTTTGCCTCTTGACTGTGGGTGTAACGTGACTAGCTGCTACAAGTAACTGCTGCTGTGAATTCTTCACCATGAGGACTATAACCTTGGCCAGTGAGGCAAAGTAAGCCCTTTCTCCCTGTGCTGAATAGCTTCAGTCGTCAACTTAACACACCTGGATAGAGGTAACCTTAATTGAAGAATTGGATTCGCCTGTGGCCATGACTGTGGGGCATTTTCTTTTGAGTGATGTGGGAGGGCTGAGCCCACTGTGGGCAGTGGTCTTAGGCTATATAAGAAAGCAGGCTGAGCACAGGCCCGGGGAGCAGCATTCTTCCATGGTTTCTGCTCCAGGTTCCTGCCCTGAGTTCCTGCCTTGGCTTCCCTTGATAATAGACTGTGCAATAAGCCAAACAAACCCTTTCCTCCCCAAGTTGGTTTTGATCAGCGTTTTTATCACAGTCATAGTAACTAAGACACTCCCTTAAATTCCTTTTGTCAGAGTATTTTATTACAGCAACAGGAAAGGAAACTAAGATAACTATGCAAGAAAGTGAAAAAGGTCCCCTTCCATCAAACTCTGTCCAAGATGCACATGGAGTGGAGCCTAGAGCCATGTGTAGAATCCTCTAAATCCAGGAGACAAAGTAAATCCTTCCTCCATTTCCATGGCTTATGACAGGTATTTTGATCATAGCAATGAAAAGCTAACTGATGAAGAAAATTAATATGGGGACTGAATGGGTCCTTGCTAAGAATAAACTTGACCATGTAAATCTTAAGACTTTGGAACTAGTTTGTGGGAAGAATTTGGAAGAGTTTTGAAATATGGGCTAGAGAAGCTCTAGAATTTGGTAAGCAAAGCCTAATGGCCAAGTCTGGAAGAAATTCAAAAGGCCAGGCCACACTTACGAGGTCTCAGATGGGAGGACTCTGTTAGGAATTTGACTCAGGTCATTCATGTTACCTTCTGGCAAAGAATTTATCTGCCTTTTGTTTGTGTCCTGAGACCTTCAGTGAGACTGAATTTAAAAGTAATGGACTATTAAATCTGCCAGGGAAAATTTTTTAAAATTTGTTTTTATTAAATTTTGTTGGATTTCATACTGAATATCTCAAACAATCTGAATCATCTTTATAGCCCCATCCCCACCAGAACCCTCCCATAGCCCCCCACTGGAACCCATATACTCTGTTCTGGGTGTTAAGGCCCACTGTGTCAAGTCAGTGTCCCCAGAAGTTCCCCAGTGCAAGTCCATCCACTTATGGTCTAGTCAGATCCCTCTCATCTATCTATCTGAACACCTACCATTTTCTTTTTTTTTTTTTAACAGAGATAGGGTATGGGTTTATTTACAGAGGAGTGGATGCCCCCCATTTATGGCTGCACTGGACAGTCCACACTCAAATATAGATCCTGTGACTTCCCGACAGCCACAGAAAATGGTGAGGAGGGGCCTCTTGGTGTTCTTGGCTTATATATCCTTAGCCCCTCCCCCACATACAGCTAAGGTTGACTGATTTGGTGGGAGGGGTATCTGACTCCCCCCTCGACTCCTTGATGAGCATGGGAAGGAGATGTGACTATAGCTTGCCGGCATAGTGGTCAGAGTACACTTCCAGTTAACATCTACCCCTTGCTCTGGCTCTTACAGTCTTCCTACCAACCTCTTCTGCAAAAGTCCCTGAGCCTTGGAGGGGGTGGTAGGTGTGGGGTGATCTTACTCCTATTGTGGCAAGGCACCGAACTTTCAGGTCTCTGGCAGAGAAAATTTTAAGACATTACAGCACTCAAGCTATGGTATGGATATTGTTAGCTGCTTTTAGCCAGGTTTACACTAAAAATTGGGAACAAAATCAGAAAGATTTGACAAATGTGCAATTTGACCAGAAAGGGGGCATGTTTAATGCTGTGGACAGGAAAGATGTGGCTATTAAAAAGGCTGGTCACCAGAATAGAATTGGTGCTGTGCACTGGAACAATAGGAAAGATGCCCCAAGGGCAGCTCAGGGACTGGCCTGCTCCCTCCCATGGCAGGTTCAAAGATGTAAAGGGGAAACTCATTTGAAAGACTTTTCTTTGAGTAGAGAATGTGTCTGGGGCATCCTGCTTAAGCTGTGCTGCCTGGAAAGTTGCTTCCCCAGGATTTGGCTCACAGTGATCAGATACCCAGACTCTTGGTGGCATCTGAAGCCATAGTCCAAGGGGGCCTGGCTACTATTTGAGCTAGCAGCAGACCTTGGCATCATCTATATGGTGCAGGCATACAGAATCAAAGAGCTAGAAGGGTGATCGAGGCTTCCACCCAGATTTCAAAGGATAGCCTGGAAGGCCAGACAGTGTGTGGCAGTGTCAGGATCCTTGCAGGCAGCTCTGGAGAGGCACTGTTTGAAGCTAAAAAAGTGAAGTCTAATCTGCAGTGGAAACCCCTGGACACTGGAGATTCCAGGTTCATGGAACACTTGCTGAGAAAAGTTATGCACTACATGGATCCAGTCCCAGACAGTGGTCACGTCAGCAGCAATCAAAAACGCCGTGTTGAAAGCTGAGAGTTCACATCACAGCGCCATGTGCCCCAGATACAGATTTAATAACTTCCCTGATGCTGTCAGTCTTGTTGTGGTCCCATCTCTCATTTCTATGTTCCCATCTCTCCATTTGGGGATGCAATTGTTTACTCTGTGCTGTTGTATCATATGTATAGAATATTCTTTGACTTTATAGATTTCTATCGCTCAGAGTTTTCCTGTAGTCTCAGAAAAGGTTTTGAAGTTGGCCTTTAAAAATTATCACTGCAGAGCGATATATAAGGTCATTTTCATGTTCATACTTAGTGTACTTTGAGGATAATTTCACCCATATCCCACTGAAGTTGGACTTTTGAACAATGTTGAAACTATTAAGGTTCCAGGAATTCATAGAAATGGATTGAATGAATTTTGGCATTATGAAATGGCCACGAGCCTTTTGGAGATCTGGGACTGAATGTTATGGTTTCAATATGAGTATTCCCCCTGAAACGTTCATGTATTGTGACCTGCTCAAAAGCTGGTGGTCCTTTTTGGAAGTTCATGGATTATTTAGGAAATGGGACCCACCTGGAGAAGGTTCCTGGGTCTTGTTTCCCTGGTCTCTCTCTCTTCCTTTCCTCCTCCCTCCCTTCTTTTCCATCATGAGGTGAAGGAACTCCACTGCATACGCACCACCATGATGTGCTAAGTGCATGGGGCCAAGCAACCATGGACTGAGCCCTCCAAATCTTGGAGCTAAAATAAATTATTTCATCCCTAAGTTGGCTATGACAGATATTTTGGTCACAGTAGTGAAAAGCTAACCGGTGCAGACAGTCATGAGAACCGTGCTTGGGTCACAGGGCAAACTGCAGGGTGGATCACAGAGTGGACCTATTGATGAGGGATGGAGTAGGGATACAGCAGTGTTGTCTGCTCTGATTCTTGGCTGGTCTCTGCAGTGCTCCTTCCCTGGCGTGGGACAACATCCATCTGCAACGAGCATCTCCAACCTTCTTTTTCAAACTCTGGAAACATACATTCAGTTGCTAATTGTTCAGTAGGATCCAGGTCTTTCATAGGGGTCTGCCAAGCGGCTTTTACTGGACCCTTCTTACATATGCCTCATCCACAGTCTCCAATTGTGTCATCTTTGAAGTGGACTAAACCCTTAAGTGCAAAACCATCTTCAGTTTTCTCTCTTTGATATTAGTGAGTTTTTCTAAGATTTTCAATTTTTTAAAAACTGAGGATAAGAACTTTCTTTTTACACTAACATTTCACTGTTTTATATAGCATTTATTTAGATTGTACAATTAGGATTTTTAAATACAATTGGCATAAATAGGTTTAGAAAGTATTCAACCAACAAGAATGAAAGTTCTCTGTCTTCCAGCCTGGCCTTTGTCCCTGAATGTGATGGAGGGAGCAGGTGGATAAGTAGGGGTTTCCTCTGCAGCCCTCCAGGGCTCCTGCTGATCCTTGCAATTAATTAATGTCCTTGCCTGCTGCCAGCCTCCCCCACCTGCCCCAGGGAAGGAAGTTAGTTCCTCTGATCTGCCTACTTCTTTTCCTTTTGGAAATGTGGAACCCACTCTAGGCTTCAGGGCCCAGGGTATGGGTACTTTGTACTTCTTCCATTAATTAACCACAGCTCAGTATTTCTGAGAAAACAACCCAAGGACTTCCAGAGACTTCGCCATGGAAACTCCTTGTCATTTGCTGACAAAGGCTGAAGGATGGATAGAAAGAAGGACGGCCAGTCACTTAAGGGTGACATGGACACAGTCACACATTGGCCACACGGGATTCACCAACAAATGCATACTGCTGTCCTTCGAGCAGCTGAGAGATTTTTATCACAAGGTTTCCTGTTTCTGAGATGAATTTACATTCTATCCCTCATATCCAGGCCACATTTAATTCCTCCACCTCTTGGGGAACAGTACAGTTAAAGACAGAACCTTCCTGTCTCCCACAGGCTAGCTGTGAGTCAGGACTGTTCAGTCAAGGTAGGAACAAGCAGGAGGCCTGACTGAGTAATGTGAACCTTCTGCCCATGAGATATCATCCTGTCTCCCCTAGATTCACTGTTCCTTCCTTTTCAATGAGTAGTATATTAATACCTTTCCATTCATCTACACTGGCCATTTGTTTTGCCCACTACTGGCCACTTCCCCTCCCCATGTATTCATGAGGGACATTGCTTATAGTGGAGCAGGCCTCATTTCTCTAATATAATTGGGAGCCAGGCGTAGACAAACTCAAGTAAGAGTGCGAGAAAGAAAAGTGCCTGTGCTGTTCTCTATCTCAAGGAGAGACAAATGTGCCTTATGAGGGAAAGGTCAGGTGCCACTCCCCAAAGTGCCTGCTCTTTCCAGAAAGATACAGGTGTCTATGAGTCTATTGAGTAGAAAGTATATGCTTGCTTAGAATGGCAACATTCAGAATCTGGGTTCAGTGTTGCATTTAAAAGCACTCACTCTCATGGTCTCTTTACCACACAGTGTACCAAAAAACTCAGAAGTTACATTTTTTGAGACTTACAGTGCACATGGTTGGTCTGAACTGTCTTATATAAAGGGGTGTAAGTTGGTTTGCTGTCGCTGTCCAAGACTCTGGATCGTCATGGAGATTATTCAGGCAGTGCCTGATACTGTAGGTCTCATATGCTGATCAGTTTTCTTCAGAAGGTCCTATTGGATTCTGGTCTCTCTCTCTCTCTCTCTCTCTCTCTCTCTCTCTCTCTCTCTCTCTCATACTCTGTGCATTTAAGGCATGCAGAGACCAGAGGTCAACCTGGATGCCATTCTCAGGCACTGTGCACCTTGTTTTCTGAGACATCTCTCACTGGCCTACAAATAGACCAGTCTGGCTGTCCAGTGAGCCCCAGGGACCTTCCTCTCTCTAGCACTGGGACTGAAAGTGTGTGCCAATATGCCTGACCGCTTTATGTGGGTTTAGGGGATAACTCAGGTCCTCGTGCTTGCACAGCAAGTATTCTACCAACTGCGACATCTCAGCATCTGCTTTGCTCAGCTTTGATGTCCAAGTCCAGAGTACTGAAAGGATACGGCCCAAACCTTCCTGAATAGTCCTGTTGTACAAAAGGCAGTTTTTCAGGCTGACCGTCACATACACTAGATCGTCAGGTGTTTGCGTAGTGTGGCCATCAGGCCATTTCTCCTTCTGTTGAATGTTTTAGTTCTGTTCATTGTTTCTGTTTAACACTAAATAGAGCCGAGAATGCATTTTTCAGTGAACTTGCTCCTCGGTGCCTGCTTTGAAGTGAGCATGGGGATACTTGAAGACAATTCACACCCTGATCGGACCTAAAGAGGTATGAATGCTTCAGATGCTTGGGCACTTCAGACATCTGGATGCTTTTAAAAGAAAATCCCTCCCACTCAGGGTGTGACCGCACAATGTGAAATTTGGATGAATAATTCTATTTTTCAGTATACTAAAGATTCACCCTTGGTGTCTTAACTTGTGCCTCTCTACTTAATGGAATTTACATGGTTACTAGAAGTCAGCATTGATGTAGACAGAGAAATGCTTATCTCTAACACTATTATAAAGAGATGTGCACTATCCTTTGTGTGCCTAATGATTTTTTAAGAAGGCTTTGTTTTGAAAGGGAAGATAAAGACCATAGGGCATTCCTGGAATGTATTTGCCAAGCAAATATTCTGGAAAATGGCCCAGAGGAATGTATTTGAGGCTGTGATTTTAATACTGAGTAAGGCAAAGCCTTAGTGCCTCTGCTGAGCTCTTTGATGGTGGTTGTTACATCTGGTTTACCTTAAACTGTAGGAGAGGGAATGAGACTTCCCAGCAGAGCAGACATCCCAGGGCTCAAGTCACATTTGTGGTTTGTAAGTGTGTGTGTGAGCAGTGCGAGGTTTTTAATTTTTCTAAACTTAAATGGTGCCATAGCTTTGCAATCTGTAAATGCAGATGTTGGCAACTGCCGAGGAGGCTGCTCAGACACCTGTCTTTTCTTGATGTGCTTTCACTGAAGGAAGTGGGTGTTTTGTGGTTGAGCAACTGCTGCTTATCTATACCTTACTGCATGGCAGAGGAAAATCAGACCTGGGTGAACTGGCAGAGTTGAGGCAAAGGGGGACAATATCCAAGATGGCAGCTCAGGCAGGAAAACAGCCTCAGTCCTGCCCCTCCACAGCCACCACAACCCCAGTTACAGTGGAGGTTGGCAATAGCTTCGGAACTCAGTCCGGGCTCAGCACATACCGATATGAACATTGACCAGTGGGTACCTGTTGCTTTCCTAGATTAAATTGAACACTGGAGTGATCTCTGTTACTTAGTTACACATTTTTTTTCTTGTTCAGTTGATTGATTCCAATGTGGGTCTTATCCTGGCTCTTCTTTTAGAATGACTTTTGACATACTCTGACAAGTCAGCTGTTTAAATAGCTTCGGCCTAGCATATAACCCAAGTGCAAGCAGTGTCCTGTCTGCAATGGATCTCCCTGGACAAAGACATTGCTCTGTGATGTGGGGCCTTTCCTACACAGGGCTGTCAGACATAGGGGACCCACCTGTCATTTAATTTCCATGACTTCCTGTTCCAAAGACATCTCCTATTCAAAATGACAATACGCAGGGTTTCCTCCTACTCTAGGTATAGCCTGATGAGCTTTTGTGACCAAATACTGATCAAAACAGCCATTATTGAATCTCCTATGACCTTTCAATATGAACTCCAGCTTAAAAGGTTTAAATGTTGGTGTTTCCAAAATGTCCTCTGCAAGGACATAACCTTGTTTACGGGAAGCATAATTAAGTACAAACAGCCCTGGGAGATGGCTGGCCATAGAGGCTGTGGCTGTCTTGCCCATGACTTAGCCCCTCAGAGGTCTCGAACCTATTCTTGGACCTGAGGATGCTTTTATAGGTACGTGTTTTTAGGAGGTCTTTGTGAAGGGAAAGTTTTGGTGAGTTTTCCTCACCAAAAGGGAATCCTGTTTTCTGTTTTAAATCAGGCTCTGTGAGATGGGAAAGCTGGACAGAAGTCTAACATCAGCTCTAATTCAACACAGCTGAAATGGGATGTCAGCAGATTTGATCACCAGGTGACTTTGCAAATGATGTTTGAAATGCTGCCCTGTTGAGCTGGTGCTGATGCACTGCCCTCATGGAGGGACAATGTGGAAGGTCACAGGCTTCTTCTGAGGCCAATAAAAGGTACACGTGTGTGTGCACATGTATATGTATATGCACGTGTGCATGTGTGCATGTATATAGGGGTGTAAGAATGAATCCATTTTCTTTGCCAACTAAATAATTCAAAGTCAAGAAAGAAGTGTTACTGGAAATCTTGGGGAGTCCCAGCAGAGTCATCATATGAAACCTGGGAAATCAGGGGCCCCTCTTGGAGTTCTTAGTCTCATAAATAAAAAAAATTAAGAACGAACACAAGTGCAAGGTGAGGACAAGGCACAGACTGACTCAAACAAAGCACACAAACTGTAAACTGGCAGCTTGGAGGAGGAGGACGGGCAGGAGGAGGGTGAGGGGAGCGAGGAGGAGGACGAGGATGATGAGGAAGAGGATGAGAACAGAGAAGATGAGCAGGCATCAAGGTCAGGCAACTGACCTAGGCAGCTGCTGGCAGCAACATGGCCAGGAGGGAGCTTTAGAGAGAGTATTGAAATCCAAAGCACTAGGGAGTTAAAAAACACATTTAGGCTCTGGGCAGTAACAGAAAGAAAAAGAAAACAAGAAAGAGAAATGGCTACGCCTTTCTGAATCAGACCTTGGACAGGTGGGCAGACCCAGCAGAGCCCCATGGCTACTGGATATCTAGAAACTACGCTAGGCTCGAGAATATTGCAGGTGTGTGGGGTACTGATCTGGTGCTGCCTGGTGGGGGGGGGACCACCAGACCCTCCTCTCACTAAGTTTGGGTGGGCAGTAATTCCAAATTGAAACATTCCTAAAAGAAGATAAATTCCAAGATCTTGAGGCCTGCGGATGGATGTGGGGATGTCTGAGAGGGGAAGAGCTAAGGGATGGGGTACTGCTGAAGTGCCATGTTTACTCTGAACCATGGGGAAAGCAGTCACCCCTGCGGCTAAAACACCAGGCTTCATTTCTAGAGAGGGAAAAAACAGTCATTTGAATTGCTGAAAAGACTGCCCAATGAGGCAAATTACTGGAGGATTTTCAAAGACATTTTGAAATGCAGAACAACTCCCAAGAAGTTATCCTCAAAACTGCTGATTCTGCAGAAGACTATCTCAGCTAAGAATTTCGGGGGCCGGGGGGTGGCATTTTTAATTACCAAGTATCAATCACACAGGTTTTCTTTGCTCTTTCTTGCCACATTCCTTCTAAAACTGAAAATGGAAGTGAAAGTTACAAATTTCACACAGAGAAGAATTCAATACAAGAAGAGGGGCTGGGCATCGCTCAGCAGGTAATCCTTCAGAGTCCATCGTTGTGGTGGGGGTGAGGACAGGCCACATACTCAGGGTCTCAGTAGTCAAAGAGAGAAGGAATTCACAGTTGTCCTTGTGGGCTACCCATATTGGGTGTGTTATAGACACTCCGGGTTCCTGGGCTCAACAGGTAGCTGTCAACATTGCTACTTTCAGTCCACAGGTACCTGGGTCCTGGAGGGAGTGTCCTACCTTCTGTGAGGCTGAGCCCCCCAGCATCTCAGGGCAGACTAGGTGAAATGGGAGATCAGCCTTCAGGTCTAGGTGTTGATACTTAGAGAAGTTCTCCTAAGGTGGGAGAGGAGGAACAGCACTAGGTGATTCCTGAGACCTTCCAGTCAGAACACACTGTCCCTGAGAGAGACCATACCACCTGGAACATTCTGTTACTCATATTAGAACTCTCAGGGGAGGCCCAGGATGCCCTTATCCCCTCTGCTTAAGCCAGCTGCTTGTAGATGATTGGATTTAACAGTGCTGGGGACATAATAGATCTTAAGGTGAGGGACTCATGCCTCAAGCAGTCAGATCCTCAGATGGGGTCTCCAACCACTGCATATGTCTTACAATTTACCATTTTGACTTAAACAGGAATTTCAGTGTTTCTAAAGATTTTTCTTGAAGAACAACTTACTTGAGAAGGAGTTTATTTTAGACAGTAGTGGCCCAGACCTCAGTAGACAGCCTGAGAGTGCCTGGATCCAGCCTTCACATGGTGGTGATCTTCCCTAAATCACTCCATGCCCAACCCCCTAATTGGGACCATGTGAGGCCCCTCCCAATTGATCAGGGCTAGACCTCTCTGCCCTACAGTTGGGGCCCAGACCTCAACAGACCACCTGAGAGTGCCTAAATCGGGCCTCCCCTTAGCAAACTTTGCAAATTGTGCCATGAATGCCCCCTAGTAGGGGTCTAGACATTAGAAGGAAGTCTTAGTGTACCTGACTGGAGCCTGACTTGGGCCTTTGCAGGAGCTCCTGAGTAGCTAATCTGAAGTCATCAGTTTCCCCCAATATAAGATCTGAGAGAACTTGAACCCTAGACCAACCAGCTTTACATACCCAATAAGAAAGCAACCAAGGTACACCAAAAATACAAGCAGAAGCAGACTTCAACTCAACAAAGGAAGGCTTGCATTTCATACCAGAATCATAATCAACAAAAGAAATCCACATGTCAAATCACAATGGAAAAATAATAATATGGAAAACCAAAACAATATGTTCCCACCAAACTCCACCAGTCCTATAGAAGAGTTCTATAAGGAGAACCCCCTAGAGCTAACCCAGGACACAGAGTATAAAAGAACAGTCATACACATGATCAAGGAATTCAACAAATTTAAAGACCATACAAACAAATCAAAGAACTAAAAGAAGATAGGGATAAACTTCTGAATGAATTCACAAAAGAGATAGAAATATTGAAGGAAACTCAGGCTAAAATGAAGAAGGACGTGAAAAACTCAATAAGCCAACTTGAAACAACAGAAGAAAGCCTCACTCTTAGAAAGAATGAAATGGAAAACAGAATATCAACACTGGACAATAAAGTTGAAGATTTGGACCACTCAAGCAAAGATTATGAAAAACATTTTGAAACATAGGAATGGAATATGCAGGAAATATGGGACACCATGCATGAGAAGACAAAGTCTACGCATCACAGGCATAGAGAAAGAAGAAGAATTTCAGATTAATGATATCGACCAGATCTTAAACATGGCTGTAGAAGAGAATTTCCACAAATTAAGGAAAGACAGTCTCATACAAATACAAGAAGCACATATAACATCAAATAGGACCAGAACAGAAATTCCCTTCAGTATATCATAGTAAAAACAATGTACAGAACAAAGAGAGAATACTGAAATCTGCAAAAGAAAAACAGCAAGTCACATATAAAGGAAAACCCATCAGAATAAAGGCTATCAATGCAAACTATGAAAGCCAGAAGAATCTGGGCCAAAGTATTCCCAGTTCTAAACGACCATAGATTTGATAGATGCCAACATAGACACCAGCCTAGAATACTTTACCCAGAAAAAATGTCTGTTATAGTTGAAGGGAAAAGAAAAATCTTCCACAACACAAATAGCCTGAAAGAATACAAGTCCACAAAACCAGTCCTTCAAAGAATACTTGAAGCAATTTAAAGAATGGAGAAAGGAACAACTATATCCTGAGGGCAACAGAAAGAAACTAAATGAAGGTATAATTGTGGAAACACAAAATTAGAAAAAGAATGCAAACAGTAATCAAAATGATGGCAAACAATACATGTCTTTTAAATGTCAATGGATTGAACTTCCCAGTCAAAAGACACAGGTTAATTGAATGGATTAAGAAACAAAATCCATCTCTTTACTGTCTGCAAGAAATCCATCTCACCTTCAAGGACAGGCACTACCTTAATATGAAAGGATGGAAAAGAATATTATGAGCAAATGGCACAAAGAAATGAGCAGGGGTTGCAATTCTAATATCTGACAAAATAGACTTCACACTAGAGCTAATCAAAAGAGATAAGGAGGGTCACTTCATTCTGATAAAAAAACAATTAACCAAGAAGATATTACAATCATGAACATACATGCACCAAACTCCGGTGCACCCAAATTCATAAAAACAGCACTACAGGACTTTAAGACACAGGTTATCCCCAACTAAGTAATAGTAGGGAACTTCAATACCCCACTGTCTCCATTAGACAGGTCAACTGGACAAAGAATAAACAGAGAGACACTGGAATTAAATGACACCATACATCAAATGGACCTAACAGACATCTACTGAATAACCCAAGCACTGAAGAATACACTTTCTATTCAGCACCCCATTGAACTTTCTCAAAAATTGACCACATACTGGGGCACAAAACAAACCTCAACAAATACAAAAAGAAAAGAAAGAAAGAATTCCATGCATTCTATCAGACCACAATGCAATAAATTAACACCGTAAGAAGCCCTAGTAATTACATGAACTCATGGAGATTAAACAACACACTACTGAATGATGAATGGGTCAAAGGAGAAATTGAGAAAGAAATAAAAGTATTCCTGGAATTAAACAAAAAGGACAATACAACACAACAAAACCTCTGGGACACTGTAAAAGCAGCCCTAAGATGGAAGTTTATAGCTCTAAGTACCTACATTAAAAATCAGAAAGAGCACAAATAAATGACTTAAAATTGCAACTCAAGACTCTGTAAAGGCAAGAACAAATGAAACCCAAAACCAGCAGATGAGAATAAATAACAAAAATCAGAGCAGAAATTAATGAAATAGAAACAAGGAAAACAATACAAAGAATCAATGAGTCTAACAGCTCGTTCTTTGAAGAGATAAAAAGATTGACCCTTAGCCCAATTAACCAAAAGAAAGAAAAAGCAAATCCAAATCAACAAAATCAGAGATGAAAGGGGAAACATTACAACAGACACCAGAATGAATATTATAAGGGAATACTTTAAAAACCTGTACTCTATTAAATTTGAAAACCTAAAAGAAATGGGTGGATATCTAAAATCATGGGACTCACCAAAGCTAAACCAAGAAGAGATCAACATTTTAAAAAGACCCATAACATATAAAGAAATCAAAGCACTAATATAAAACCTCCCAACTAAAAAAAGCCCAAGTCTAGATGGATTTACAGCAGAATTCTACCAGACACCTAAAGATCTGCAGCCAATACTACTTAAATTATTCAAAAAGGATAGAAGCAGAGGGAGAACTCCCAAATTCCTTCTATGAAGCCAGCATCACTCTAATACCAAACCAGGTAAAGACACAACCAAAAAAGAAAACTATAGATCCATATTCTTAATGAACATAAATGCAAAAATTCTCAACAAAATACTTGCAAACTATATACAGACACACATCAAAAAGATCCTTCACCATGATCAAGTAGGTTTCATTCCAGAGATGCAGGGATCATTCAACATATGCAAGTCAATAAACATCATAAATCATATAAATAGACTCAAGGAGAAAAACCACATGGTCGTTTCAATAGATGCAGAAAAGGTCTTTGACAAAATTCAGCATACATTCGTGATAAAAGTCCTAGAGGAAATTGGACTGGAGGGAACATATCTCAACATAATTAAAGCTATATGCAACAAACCCACAGCCAACATCATTCTAAATGGAAAAAACAAATAAAACAAAACTGGAAATATTCCCATTAAAATCAGGAACCAGACAAGGATGTCCACTATCTCCACTCCTTTTCAATAGAGTGCTTGAAACTCTTGCTAGACTAATAAGACAAGAGAAGGAAATTAAAGGAATACTATAAACCTAGCCAAATACACATAGTTGGAGAGGTCATAGATCTTAGAGAAAACCCCAAGGCTGTCACATCCCTAGACAGATATAATTTCTTACTATGTGTAAAATATGGATCCTTACATTTATAGACAAGTATCCCAGTCACCACCCATCAAAGAAACTTCTTTTTCAAGAGACAGATAATTACAGAGTTCCACATCTAGTCACACACAGAGGTTGTCTATGAGTTAACCAAGCCTAAGTGGCACATCTAGGATGCAGCCTCTATACCTAAGGCTCACAGAACATAGAACAAGAACAAGGGATGAAGAAAACACTAACACATCTTTCAAGTCTCATCAACGAAGCTCTCTTATACAACAGAGGGCCAGGGACACAAAAGGTCACAAATGAGCAAAGAGCAGAGACTAAGAGTCAGCAGAATGTAGGTCCTGGGACAGGACTCCTATATTAAAAGCTGATCTTAAAGGGAGGGAGGGACTCTAGATAGGCTGACTAGACCCCAGTAGATGAACTTGTGCTGAGGGACATCTAGGGATACTAACTTTACATAATAAGCCTCAACAAAAATGACAGAATGTATGAACTCCTGTGGTGGGGTGAGGGGCTATGGAAACGTGCCAAAGAGGAAGGAGACATAAAGATGATTTTCTGTATGAAATACCAAAAATTCATTAGGTATTTTAAAGTGTTTGTTTTAGTACAAGCAGAAAGAGTTCTTCCATAGATTGCATTTCCTTTACTTGTTATTAACTTTCAATGAATTCTTAGCAAATAGAATGTATAAACTTAGAAACTAGAGTGGTGTTTTAGTAAAAGCCCCTTCCCTCCTGCCAGGGGATCCCTGCAGATCCTGAAGCCCACGGGCTGGAGAACACAGTCTCAGCCTTGGGGAAGCTGCTCAGGGAGAAGAAAGAAGCCAGCTGTGGAACAGAGGGCTCTACACTTTCTTAGAGGCCACACTGTCCCCCGTGACCTGCACATGTGCACTCAGAAGACTGCCAGGGCACCTCTGTTCAGACAGGCAGCGGTTCTGTCCTTCCACACAGTCACGTTGGGTGTGAAAGATGGGAGATAAGCGGTCATTTGTCTTTCTCCTGATACCTCTCACGATGTAAGCATCTTGTCAGGCTGAGTGTCCACCAATGGTCAAAAGAAAGTGAGGGCCTTGGTCTTATTGTGATCCACTGCTGTGTGTCTTGGGAAATTGTACACATGCGCGCACGTGCACACACACACACACACACACACACACACACACACACATACACACACCCTTTAGAAGATGTGCCTGCACTGTTTAGTAACTCAAACATGGAATGAGGAGCCAGGGACCTAAACCAATGGCCACTTCTGGTCATCTCTTTCTGTGCTTCCCAGCCTCATGGTCATAGTTCCCAGCATGCTCAGGGGCCCCTCTCCCTGGGACAGATCTGATCACTAATATTTTGAAAGACCTAGTCTGTTATGATCATCACTCTTTGCCTAGGAACCAGGGTGTGCTTCCTGCTAGCATTATATAACAATCTCATCTATCCACACAGGGTCCCATGTAGGATAACCAGGTAGCCCAGTTTTCTGGTTGCTGTGTGGGGGTACATAACAAACCACTGAGGACTTAGTGACTTAAAATAACCAATCATGGAGCTGGACGGGTTGCTCAGCAGTTAAGAGTATTTGCTGCTCTTCCAGAGGACCTGACTTTGCCTCTAAGTACCCACCTCACAACTGCCCGTAACTCCAGCTCCAAGGGGATCCAAGGCTCTCTGCTGACCCCTCAGGCATCTACATACATGTGGCAGACACATGATACGTGTACAAGCACGTGAATAAAAATAAATCTAAAGGATACATAAAATAATGAAGCTTGATATTCAGAAATTGGAGGAAGGGCCTGGTTGGGAGGCCATCTCTGCTCCACAGTGCTTGAGTGACAGCTGATTGAGTCAAAGATAAACCAAGGCTAGGATCATCTGAAGACTCAGTCCCTACCATACATGGTTCTGGATAGGGGCCTTAGCTGGTGCTTTTAGCCTGACATCCACACACAGCCTGTCCCTGTGGGATCAGCTTCCTGACAGGGGAGGCCAGGTTCCAGGGAGATGTGGAGAAGGAGCCATCTACGACTTGGCTCTGCAGGCCAGGCCACTCGGTTCCTCTCCCCTCCCCTCTGCTGTTTGTTGCTGTGCTGGATGGCTTTAGTTGTCAACTTGACACACCTGGGTAGAGGGAGCCTCGGTTGGGGAACTGTCTCCATCGGATTGACCTGGGGCTGTGTCTGTGAGACATTTTCTTGATGGTTGAGTGATGTGGGAGGGCTTCACCCACTGTGGGCAGCACCATTCCCTGGGCAGGTGGTCCTGGGCTATATAGGAAAGCAAGCTAAACATGAGCCTGCGAGTGAGCCACAAAACAGTGTCTCTCCATGGTCTCTGCTTCAAGTTCCCACTTGACTTCCTTCAGTGATGACTGTGACCTGTAAGCTGAATTAAACTGTAACCCCGTCCTTCCCTGAGTTGCTTTTGCTCAGAATGTTTTATCGTAGTAACAAGAGATGAAACTAGAATAGCTGTTCAGAGAATGCTGACTAGGAAAATAAGTTTTACAAGTTCTGTAAGACATTACTTTTTGTATGTGTATTATTTGTATACATGTTCATGTGTGTGCAAGTTCACATGCACATGTGTACACACGTTTGTGGAGGCCAGAGGTCAACCTCAGGTATTGAGGTCTGGGTCTTACTCTGTTGCCCAGTGTCATAGCTACTTTCTGTTGCTGCGATAAAACACTCTGATCAAAACCAACTTGCAGGGGAAAGGGCTTATTTGACTTACACATCCCAATTACTGTTCATTCTTGAGGGAAGCCAGAGGCAGGAGCTGAAGCAGAGACCAGGGAAGAATGCTGCTCATTGGCTTGTTCCCTGGGCTAGGCTCAGCCTGCTTTCTTATGCAACCTGGAACCTTCCCAGGGGTGGCACCACCCACACTGGGCTGAGTGCGCCACATCACTCAACAACCAAGAAAGTGCCTCAAAGACATGCTCACAGGCCCATTGTTAGAGGAAATTCCCCAGTTGAGGTCCCCCCCCACCCCCGGTGTGTCAAGCTGACAATTGAGGTTATCCAGCACACCCAGACTGACCTGAAACTCACTGTGTATCCCAATCTAGCTTTGAACTCCCAGTGACTCTCCTGTCTCAGTTTCCCAGGTATTGGAATTACAGGTGTGCACCACCACACCTGACTCTAAACACTCTCGTTATGGCTGAAACAATTTATCCCTCTTTCTTGGACTCATAAATCTGTTATCTTTATGTAGTTCAAATCTTATATTTTAATTTGGGATATACATATATGCTCATTACAAAGATTTACTGGAAAGTATTTCAATTTAAATGTGTAAGCTATTTCTTTGTGATAGATTCGAGGAAGTGGAATTACTGAGTCCAAGGACAACTTAGAGGACTTGCTATGTGGTCTGAGATTGTGTTCCAAATTTCACACCCTCACTGTCAGTCTGTACACAGTTTTACAAATGAAAGTAGGCAGAAATGGCATGTTTTAGGTAGGCTTTGATCATCTTTGCTAATGCTTCAAGAGGAAATGCCAGCTTGGTCTTGTTTATTGAGTGTTTGTGTTCTGTTTCCCATTAGCAGCCTCTGTTTACCCACTGGCACTGTGTCTTTCTCCTTAAAGTGTGACTGGTGGTTTGGCCACTGTCAATCACTGCTCTGCAGATGCCCCTTCCTTCTTCATGCTGATTTGAGCATGACGCGGTCCTAGTCACTGCTGCCCTCACTCCCATGTAATTTCTTCCCCTCCATCTGCCATGTCTTTGAGTGACATACCTCTGCTCTTAGGCTCCACAGTGCACATCTGTTGCTCTCTGCCTTGCTGTCCTCTCCTCAGCACACTGTGGTTACTTCTGAGCAAACCTTTGCTCATGCCTCACATTCAAGCCCATCTAATGGCATCCATGTATCCTCCATGTTGTCCAGAGATTTCCTTACTTTTGTATATACAATTTCTTACATTATACAAGACTTCTCCAATATTTGCCATAGTTATTTATAGTTCCCATTAGCTCTGTTTTATTAAGGCAGAGTCGATTGTTAGGGACATAAACTGTGAAGCATTCCAGAGTGAGTGGAGCAAATGTCAAGGCATGTATGTGGATTGAATTGTTGTTTCTGGATTCTGATTATAATATATTATGCATGGTGTAAAGACTTGGAAAGGTGCTACCACAACTGAACATTTTATGTGAGAGTCAGTATTTGCAGTTTTTGAACTAGCTCTGCCATTTAATCTGAATACAGCCTTTAATTCTTTTTTAAAATATTTGTACTGATTGGAGGATTTCATATGTTGTATTTTGCTTATATTCAGACTGCCTCCCCCCTCTGCCTCTACCTTACTATCCCCGCCCCCCACCTTCACATCCTCTATTATTACTTATGTCTTTTTTTAAAGGCCTATGGAATCTAATCTGTGTTTCCAAAATACTCTTGGGTATGGGTCTATCCCCAGTTCTTATGCAAAATTCTTTCAGTGGACTTTCTATGTCTTTCACAATTAGCTGGGGAAGCATTACATTTACAGTTACGTCGTTTCAGTTATGAGCTCATTCCTGACTTTTTTTCCCTTTATTACATGATTCCCTATTTTCTCTCCTCATTTTCTTGACCTTGTTAATTATTTTTAAGAATATGTGGCCTTCTCCAGGTCAGGTATTACATGTGGGATCCTGGGATGAACAAGTGGCCCTTTTGTGTGTGAGTTTCCAGCACTTGAAGGGACAGAGCACAAAACTGATGTGGTCTACTGTGTGCGGCCTTGACGGAAGGACAGAGTTCAGAAGAGGGTAGAAGAGTGTGTACTCACAGGAAGAGGAGGGAGAGAAGGCAACAGGCTCAGGCAACCTGGCCAAGGTCAGATTGTGTGGGGAGGGTCAGAAGACGCCAGTAAAGTGCAGTTTCAATGAGCTAGTGGCCAAGCAAAATTTAGACTTTTGTGGGGTGGTTCTGTGAAAAAAAGGTGACATAAAGGTGGCACCTGCTCATGGGTAGGTTGCACATTTGAAGGGGAAACATTGAAGAGCCAGGAGCTTCAAGACCCAGCTGTTTGTTCACTGAACATGCTTGTCCACCTGCCTGTTGCTCAGTGGGGGCCTGGCACTATGCCAGGCACCATTATCTCTGCTCTTATGAGGCCAGGGTGACAGCGACAGAAGAACAGACGATAAATGCCTCATAGTGTTTAAAGTCTCCTGCATGGCTGGGCAATGGCTCAGTGAGTAAAGTACTTGTCACATAAGCACGAGAACCTGAGTTTGACTCCAGCTCTACATAAAAAGGCAGAAATGGTATCATCTGTCTGTAATCCCAGTCCTGGTGAAGTAGAGGTAGGCTGATCCCTGGGACTCTCTGGCCAGCCAGGCTATCCTAATTAGTGCACTCTAGGCCAGTGAGAGACTCTGTCTCAAAACACAAGGTTGGTGGCACCTGAGGAATAATTCACATGTATACACACACATGTGAATACACACCCCACCTGCACACATGATCACACACACACACACACAAAACTAAACGAGGGATTAGAGAGATGCTTCAGTGGTTAAGAATACTGGCTGCTCTTGCAGAGGACCTGGGTTCTGTTCTGAGCACCCATATGGCAGCTAACAGCCATGTATAACTCTGGTTCCACTCTCCTCTGCCTCCCATGGGCTCACACGAGGTACATATGTACACATACAGGCATAAAATTAAAAAAAAAAACTTTTAAAAATGAATAAATGAATAAAGTCTCCTCAGTGCCCTTTTAAGTTCCGGTGCCTTTAAGGAATGTTCCTCTATTGTCTGTTAGTCCAGTCCCCCAGTGATGTCTCTGCACCTTTTCCTAGCATATTTATCATGTTGTGAATTGCCTGAGAATTCAGCTGGAAAATTCAGACTTCCCTTGGATAAGTCCATCTGGGGAGTTGACATAATGGTCATGCTTCAAAAAGACCAGGTAAGGCAGGAACCTGTGGAGCTATGCAGACACAGCCTTCAGGTATGACATGAGCTTGGCTCTTGGGTTCTCACAAACAACCTTGTGGGAAAAGAGAGACCCCAGCAGGGTTCCCTCTGAGTGTAGAAGCTGGAGAGCTTCCCGTACGTGTCCAGTCTGTGCACGTAGCTCTCAACATTCCTCAGCTGACTCATGACTCATGATCCTTTTCTCTTTTTCCGACTAGGAATCTTCCATCATTTCTGCTGAACTTGGAGAAAAATGCGAAGCCATAAGCACTAAGCTCCTGCACATGGAAGACCAACTTCACATGGCGATGCACAGTCACGACGAGGCACTCCTTCATATCCTTTCCATCCTTCAGATTATGCACCTGCAAGGTTATTGTGCCAAAGGAAGTGTAGGAATTTTATATCATCTCCCCAGGCCTCTGCAGATGGGCAGGGATAGGTGGGGCTGCTGTTTGTAGCTTCGCACATCTTGGATCTGAGTTGATTCTGTATGTGGAATTTCATCTCTAGTTTTCTTTTTAAATTTTTTATTTATTATTTTTATTTTATGTATGTAAGTGTATTGCCTGCATGTGTGTAAGTGTACCTTGTGTTGTGCAATGCCCAAGTAGGTCAGAAGAGGTCGTTGTCAGATCCCTTGGAACTGATGGTTGTTAGTGGCCACGTGGGTGGTGGGAATCAAACCTGGGTCTTCTGGAAGAGCAGCCAGTGCTCTTAACCACTGAGCTATCTCTATAACCTCTTCACCTCTAGTATTCTATAAACAATTTAGTATTTCTGATTGTTAAACCCAACTGCTAAGTATCAGCCACAGAGTTCAGACGTGCATGCAACAAAACCAAAGCAAAATGGAGCTTTTATTGTGGATGTGAAGCTGGGTCTGTGTGGCCCTGGAGAAACAGCCGAAACCAGCGGGTTTGACTAGTTCACCTCCTTAAGGACTTTTCCAGTATCAAAGTCCAAAGCCATGCTCTTAGTTCTTTTGTACTCCTTTCCACATATGATAGGTAGTGGGGTATGAAAACCAACACCACAGTAAATGTTTCCTTTTCCAAGTCTAACCCCATGGTCCTTCTTGGTATTGATGATCAATCATAATTCTTGTACCAGACTCAGTATCTTAGTGCCACATCTATAGACAGCTGCATCAAAACTAGCTGCCCCAGCCAGGTGGCAGGAGGACGCATGGGCTCAGGAGGGTATGCAATGGGAAACATGCACCCCTGGTGATCTGTGCATGTCCTTTGTCATTGACAAGTTATTTGGAAGGCAGATGAATGGGCACTGTCCTAGTTTCATTTCTGGTACTGTGATAAAACACCCTGACCAAAAGCAATTTAAGGGAGGGAAGGGTTTATTTTAGCTTACAATTGCAAGTTACAGTCCATCAGTGGGGGGAAGTCAAGGCAGGATTTCAAGCAGTTGGTCACATCACATCCATAGTCATGAACAGAGAGAAAGGAATGTCTCCATGTTGCCTGCTTGTTTCTACTCTTGGCTAGCTTTTTTTCTCTCTTATACTGTTCAGAATCCCAAACCAGGGAATGGTGCTGCCCACAGTGGGCTGAGTCCTCTGGCCTCAATGAACAGTCCGCCACAGACATGCTCACAGGCCTTTCAGTTAATTTTTTTTTAACTTTTACAGAAACTATTGAGAATTTCATACATGTAAATAAGGTGTTTTGATCAAATCCATGCCCACTCCCTCCCCTCCAACATTCCCCCCTCTGCAAGAGGTAACCCTAAAATCTTTTAAGGATTAGATACAAGCTCCCAAATACTTTTGACATTTTTGGCCTTTGAATCAGAGTATGTTGTTAACAGGCCCAAAGACATTTTGACTTTTAGCCCCAAAACTGGCTACATTTCTTTGGGTTTTTTTTTACTCTAACTGCCTAGCCAATTCCTACCTCCTATTCTTATCACCCTTAAACATGTATTAAACTAATCCTTTATATATCATAGGAAACCTACACAGATCTTCATCACTTGCTTAAGCTTTCTCATTTTTTCTATTTTGGAAAATATCTCCATTCCCATATCCTTTTAACATCTTTTACAGTCTCATTTTCTTTTTTAAAAAATAATTATGAGATAGAATTAACAAATTTTCCATCTGTTGCGAGACTTCTTTTTCTGGAGATGCTAAGCAATGCTTATTCCCTTTTAAGGTCCTAGTGTCAAGTTGATGTTTGTTTAAAGTTTTACTGGGGAACCAATGAATTTATTGAGCATACTTACCCAGATAACTGAGGAGTTGCTGAGGTGTATGTATGACCTGAGGGTATGCACACTGGAAAGCCTTTACTCAGCATGGGTCATGCCTTCTCTTGCCAGCCTTGCCCTGATTGTATCCTTTAGGCCTCCCCAAATCCAGGAGGCCGTGTGTGATTAGGGCCAAGTCACATACAGTTGGCTCAGAAGAGTGGCTGGATAATCCGGTGAGAGTCCAATGACCCTGCTTGGCCCTCCTTTAATGAATGAGCACAACCGTCAACAAGCCCACTTGTGGTGATGTTTAGTGATCAGGCTCAGGTGATGTTGTGATGATGATAGTTATTTCATGCAGAAGGGACTGATGTATAGCATCATCTTATTCAAAGGACCTGGAATTTAAAAGGATTTGGTGCTAGGAGCCACATATGAGGGAGAACATACATCATTTCTTTTTTTTTTTGAGTCTGTGTTACTTCACTTAGTATAACAGTTTCTAGATCCATCCATTTACCTCCAAATTTCATTATTTCATCTTTCTTTACTGCTGAATAGAGTTCCATTCATTTTTGTTAACCAAGTGTCAGTTGAGGGACACATAGGTTTCTTCCATCTCTTACCTATTGTGAAAAGAGCAGCAACAAACATGGTTGTACAAGTGTCTCTACAGTAGGATGAGTCCTTTGGGTATATGCCAAGGAGTGGTATAACCGGTTCATATGGTAGGTTCATTTTTAGTTTTTAAGAGTTCTCCATACTGTTTTCTATAGAGGCTGCGCGAGTTTGCAATCCCACCAGCAGTGAATGAGCATTCCCCTTTCTCCACATCCTCACCAGCATTTGGTATCATTTGTTCTCTTGATCCTAGCCAGTCTGATTGGGGTAAGGTGATACCTTAGGGTGGTTTTAATTTACATTTCCCTAATTACTAACGATGTTGAACACGTTTTGAGATGTTTCTTAGCCATCTTTGTTTCTTCCTTTGAGAACTCTCTGTTTAGATCTTTAGCTCATCGTTTAATTGGGTCATTTGATTTCTCGATTCTTTGTTTTTTTGAGTTCCTTATATATTCCAGATGTTAAACCTCTGTCAGATGTGTCGCTAGTGAAGATTTTTTTCCCATTCTGTGGGTTTTCTCTTCACTTTTCAATTGTTTCTTTTGCTGTACAGAATCTTTTTAGTTTAATGAGGTCCCACTCATTGATTGCAGACCTTAATTCCTGAGCAACTTCTGAATTAGGAAATCCTTTCCTACACCATATCCTGTAAGTTACTGCCAGTAATTTCTTCTAATAGTTTCAGGGTTTCCAGTTTCACATTGAGGTCTTTGATCCATTTGGAGTTGACTTTTGTGCAAGGTGAAAGATAAGGATCTAGTTTCTTCTGCAGGTCGAGATCCAGTTTTGCCAACACCATTTGTTGAAGATGCTGTCTTTCCTCCATTGTGTGTTCTTGGCACCTTTATCAAATATCAGGTGGCTGAAATTACATGTACTCAGGTTTGGATCTTCGATGATGTTCTATTGATCTATGTGTCTGTTTTTTTGCCAGTACCATTCTGTGTTTATGACTATAGCTCCGTAGTTTACCTTGAGATCTGTATAGTCATCCCCCCAGCATTGCTCTTTGTGCTCAGGGTTACTTTGGCTATCCAGGGTCTTTGGTGCCTCCATATGAATTTAAGGATGTATTTTTCTAATTCTGTGAAGCATGTCATGGGGATTTTGATTGGGATTGCATTGAATCCATATATTGCTTTTGGTAGGATGGTCATTTTAACCATATTAATTCTTCCAATCCATGAACGTGGGGGGTCCTTCCATCTCCTGGTGTCTTCCTCAATCTCTTTAACAATTTAAAATTTTCATTGTAGAGATCTTTGGTGGCTTTGGTCAGATTTATTCTGAGATTTTTTTTTTTCATTTTTGCAGCTATTGTGAAGGGGAATATCTCCATGTACTCTTTCTCTGATTGCTTGTTATTGGTATATAGAAAGGCTATAGACTGTTGTATATTAATTTTGTAGCATGCCAGTTCACTGTTTTCTGGTGGAACTTTTGGGATCTCTTAGGTATAGTATCATATCATCTGCAAAAAGTGATAATTTGACCTCTTCCAATTAGTACTCCTTTAATTTCCTTCCCCTGTCTTATTGCTCTAGCAAGAGTTTCAAGCACTATATTGAAAAGGATTGGAGATAGTGGACATCCTTGTCTAGTTCCTGATTTTAATGGGAATGGTTCCAGTTTTTCTCCATTTAGAATGATGTTGGCTGTGGGTTTGTTGTATATAGCTTTAATTATGTTGAGGTATGTTCCCTCCAGTCCAATTCCCTCTAGGATTTTGAACATAAATGCATGCGTAAATTTGTCAAAAGCCTTTTCTGCATCTATTGAGATAACAATGTGGTTTTGTCTTTGAGTCCATTTATATGACTAATGGCATTTATTAGCTTGCATATATTGAATCATCCCTGTATCTCTGGGATAAAGCCTATTTGATCATAGTGAATGATCTTTTTGATGTGTGTCTGTGAACCAGGTCTTTGATTCATTGATTCTTTGTATTGTTTTCTTTGTTTCTATTTCATTAATTTCTGCTCTGATTTTTGTTATTTCTTCTCCTCTGCTGGGTTTGGGTTTCATTTGTTCTTGCCTTTCCAGTGCCTTGAGTTTTAGTGTTAGGTCATTTATTTGGGATCTTTCTAAATTTTTAATGTAGGCACTTAGACCTATAAACTTCCCTTATAAATGACTGCTTTTAATGTGTCCCAGAGGTTGTGTTGTGTTGTATTGTCCTTTTCGTTGAATTCCAGGAATTCTTTTATTTCTTTAATTTCTCCTTTGACCCACTCATTATTTAGGAGTGTGTTGTTCAATCGCCACAAGTTTGTGTAGTGACTAGGGCTTTGTCCCATGTTGATTTTGAGCTTTATTGCTTTGTGGTCTGATAGAATACATGGAATTATTTCAATATTTTTGTATTTTTTGAGGTTTGTTTTGTGGCCCCGTGTGTGGTCAATTTTTGAAAAAGTTCCATGAGGTGCTGAGTAGAAAGTGTATTCTTTGGTGTTTGGGTGGAATAATTGGAAGATGTCTGTTAGGTCCATTTGACATATGGTATCATTTAATTCAGATGTCTCTCTGTTTATTCTTTGTCCAGTTGACCTGTCTAAT
>NW_008348657.1:2247021-2271609 GCF_000622305.1 Nannospalax galili
CCTTCTTAGTTAACTGTTCCTTTGATCAGAATGAAGTGACCCTCTTTATGTCTTCTGATTAGTTTTACTTTGAAGTCTATTTTTTCAGATATTAGAATTGCAACCCTTGCTTGTTTCTTAGTGCCATTTGCTTGGAATATTCTTTTCCATCCTTTTACTTTAAGGTAGTGCCTGTCCTTGAAGGTGAGATGGGTTTCTTGCAGACAGCAAAGAGATGGATTTTGTTTCTTAATCCATTTGCTTAGCCTGTGTCTTTTTACTGGGAAGTTCAGTCCATTGACATTTAAGGTTATTATTGAAAGGTATGTATTGGTTGCCATCATTTTGATTGCTGTTTGTGTTCTCTGTATAATTTTGTGTTTCCTAGATTATGTCTTTGTTTATTTTCTTTTGTTGCCACTAGGAGATAGTTGTTTCTCTCTCTGCTCTCTGTATTGCTTCAGGTATTCTTTGAAGGGCTGGTTTTGTGGACATGTATTCTTTCAGGCTATTCATGTCATGGAAGAATTTCCTTTCCCCCTCAACTATAATAGACATTTTTGCTGGGTAAAGTATTCTGGGCTGGCATCTATTGTCATGTACAACTGGAAATACCTTGGTCCAGGCTCTTCTGGCTTTCATAGTTTCCATTGATAAGTCAGCTGTCATTCTGATAGGCTTTCCTTTGTGTGCGATTTTTTTCTTTTGCTTCTTTCAGTATTCTCTCTTTGTTCTGGGAAGTTTCTTTTCTGATCCTATTTGGTCGTCTATGTGCTTCCTATATTTGTATGGGGGTGTCTTTCTTTAATTTCAGGAAATTCTCTTCTATAATCCTGTTTAAGATCTGGTCAACACCATTAACCTGAAATTTTTCTTCTTCCTCTATTCCTATGGTCCATAGATTTGTTCTTTGCATGGTGTCCCACATCTCTTGCATATTCCATTCCTGTGTTTTTTAAAATTTTCCATAATCTTTGCATGAGTGGTCCAATTCTTCAACTTTATCCTTCAGTGTTGATATTCTGTTTCCCATTTCATTCATTCTAAAGGTGAGGCTTTCCCCTGCTGCTTCAAGTTGGTTTATTGTGTTTTGAACTTCCTTCATTTCTGCCTGAGTTTTCTTCCATGTTTCTATCTCTTTTGTGAATTCATTCAGAACTTTATCCCTATCTTCTTTTAGCTCTTTTATTTGTTCATATGTTTTTTAAATTCATTGAATTCCTTGATCATGTTTATGATTGTTCTTTTAAATTCAGTGTCCTGGGTTATCTCTAGGGGTTTCTCATTGTAGAGCTCTTCTACAGGATTGGTGGGGTTTGGTGGGGACACAGTGTTTTGGCTTTCCATTTTATTATTATTTTGTTGTGGTGTTGTGTGAATTTCTTTTGTTGTTTATGATTCTGATATGAGAATTAAGTTGAAGTATGCTTCTGTTTGTATTATCTGGGTGCCTCAATCCTTTCTTTATTAGTTATATAAAGCTGGTTGGTATGGGGTTCAGGTTCTCTCAGGTTTATTTTGGAAGGAACTGATGGCTTCAGATCAGCTATTCAGGGGTACCCACAGAAGCCCAATTCAGGTTCCAGTCAGGTACACTCAGGCTTCCTTCACCATGTGGAGGCAGGATCCAGGCTCTCTCAGACAGAACCGTGCTTTGTCAACCTATGCCAGAGGGAGGCCAGAGGGCAATCTGCTGAGCTCCGATCCACTACCTCAATGGTGGTCCAACCCATCCTCTCAGGCTGTCTGCTAGGATCTCAGCCTTAGCCTACCATAACCAGATCTGCCCTAGGGCCTTGGGAGGGGCCTCACAAAATTGTAGGTAGGGGGATGGTGTAGCGCAATTAGGGGATGTTCACCACTACATGGAGGTAGTATCTGGGAGCTATAAGGCCCTCTGGTAGTTGGAGGCCAGAGGGAGGCCAGAATCCAGCACTCTCTGGAGGTCTGCTGAGCTCTGAGCTGCTATCCTGATGGAGGTCCGAACCTACCCTCTCAGGCTGTCTCCCTTTCCATTAATTAAGACCCTTTATAGACAGAGTATCTTGTCCATTCATCTTTCTCTTCAGTACCATGATGATAAATGTTTGTGAGAAATTTAGGTATTTTGGTCTTTGTTCCTCATTGCTTTTAGAATCTTGATTCTTATTATACTTGACCTCTCTATATGTCTTCAAGTAACTTTGAATAGTCAGAGATCTATCTAATTCTGAGGTATTCAGCTGTGTGGTGTAATGATGGAGTCAGCATTTCTCATTATGACTTTAAATTTTTGCCCTTGCTTATTAACTCAGCAAGCTATTTCTTGAACTTCACTTGACAATATTTCATTTTTAAAAGCAGACATTCTGTTTTGCACAATGTCCTGCCTCCTCCAACCCCAGGACTTAAGCTATTATTGGAAAGTTGCCCCAGGAAGTGGCAGTAGAAGGGGGGAGGTTTGTTGGTCACATGTTTGTGGATCACACAGATTTGAATTCTTCTGGGTGACTCAGTGTCTGTTAAATAGGCCAGTGACTGTTGCTGGGCACACGACAGTGGCTCACCCTAGGAAATGTGGAGAGGAGCCCTACCCAGAATGTTGGGGAGGGAGGGGCTACTGAACAGGATATGCCTGAGATTTATTTTGGCTCATGATTCAGAGTACAAAGTGGGAAGACGTTGTGGTAGGTGACACCATCCATAGTGGCTGGATCTTGTGGTATGGCCTCTTACATCTTGGAGGCTCAGGAAACAGAGCGCTTAGGTCAAAAGTAGGGGCTAGGGAACAGGACTAAGACTCTCCAGGCCCACCTCCAGCAACCTACTTCCACCAATCAGGACCCACTATTTGAAGGTTCCATAGTCTCACCAAACAGTACTACATGAGTCTGTGGGGGACATTTCAAATATGAAACATACCACCAGGACTGAGAAGCATTAGTTTAGGTACTAAAATCAATCCCCTCCACAAATAAAATTTACACCGCAATACACATTTCCACCTGGCTGGGTTCTGTGTCACCAAGTGAGAAAAACTCAGAATGTGTCTTTGAACTCACATGAACTAGCACTTGGATTTGAGTGGAACATTGGGTCCAAGACAGAAAGCCGCATCCAGATAGCTCTGTGGGGCTTCCTCACAACCAAAAGCAAAAGCTGTTGCTTCAAATTAGAATTTATCTAGACATCCAAAGAGGCTGCCAGAATTTCACTGCCAAATCCTGACTGGTGTGTGTTTTCATTTGCAATCAAAGACACAATGCTGAGTGTGGCTGAAAGAAACAGCTTGTGGCCAACAACACAGAAAGGCCATGTGGTGAGGGCAATGTCATGTTTGATTCTATGAAGCATGCTGCCAGGACCCACTGTGAACGTGTGGTAGACCAGGCATGGTTTGTCCAAGTCCATGCTGAAACATGCTAATGTAAGCCCACATGAGTCAGCATTCCGGAAGATTCAAGCCCCAGGTGTTGTGGCTGTCCATCTTCCTGGGGTGGTTCTCCTCCACATGCCTGCAGAAGTGACACCCATAATGTGCCATCCACACGGGGGCAAGCTGGGGACTGGCAGTGTGGCACAGCTTCTAACCTGTCCTCGTGCATCCTGTTGATGTCAGAGACACAGTAGCCTGCTGCGAGAGGGAGGTTGGGTTGGCAGATCTGAGGAGGGAGGAAAGGATGGGCAGTGTTCCTTCATCATCCCAACAGCCTCGCTCATTACATGCAGAGTAAAGAACCCAAACCAGCTGAGATGGCCATGAGCAGCTGAATGCTGTTAACTGGGAGATCAGGTGGTCCGGAGGGGCTCAGGCTGCCAGGACAAGGATGACTTCACAGACAGGCAGCAGGAGCAATGGTCCAAGCCTGCAGTACGATTTCACAGCATTTCTAGATTCTAATTTTTCTAATTAGGATGACTTCGCAGACAGGCAGCAGGAGCAATGGTCCAAGCCTGCAGTATGATTTCACAGCATTTCTAGATTCTAATTAGCAGTTCCATTCTGAAAAACCTCTTGAGCCTGTGTTTTAGAACGCTTTAACTGGAAAGCTCAGTGACTCAGCGGATTCTTCAATGGGATTTTTTTTCTCCTTTCTTGCTCGTTTGACTTCTGTATCTCTCTGTGAGAGGAGAGGAAGTGCAGCTGGTATCTGCTCATCTGGGCATCTTTCAAAGCCTCAGGCAGTTTGGCCTGCCTCTGCTGAGTCATGGATGAAGAGGGACAAGGCTGATTCTATTTGCATGGTGTTCGCATTCCAGTGCAGAAGCCCACTTGGGATCCTAGTCTCTCTGCTCATTTGGAATGCATGGTGCCCAATTGATTCGTCTTGCTAGCCTTGATGGCATGCAAAGACTAAACGTATCCAGGCTCATGCATAAACTCCATGGCCCCTGTAGGGCTCCTGTCTGGTTCCACTTTCCAGTGTATAGCAGAAGAGGCCATGGTAACAGAACTGAGGAGAGGTCGCCCTGCCTCCTTGAAATGCTTTTTGTCCTTGAAACTGAAGAACAGGAAGAAGGTGAGAGTCTTTAGTAAGTTGTAGGTGGGAGAGTGACAAGCTAGGTGTGCTGCTGTCCAGGCACATGCCTGGCTCACACAGCCATGGCAGCCACTGCACTAGCTGAGGCTTGGGGTAGGAAAAGTTGGAGCAGTGTATGCAGAACAGGGTAGTTCTGCTGCGAGCTGGACACAGCGCATGCCTTAGCACACGCAGTCCCCCTGTGCACATGTCAGGTCCTTTTGTTACTAGTGGTCAGGGTCTGGACTGGGTGTTTCCAGGTTTTTTGTGTCTTTTTCAGAGCATTGAAACAAATACACACAGATTTGCAAAAGTTGAAAATACTTTCCTCAAAGCAAAGTAACAGTACAGGTCAGAAAATGTGTTTTCAAGAGTGACAAGGGGCATGTGAGTGAGGGTACTCAAGGACTTTGATTATCATCCCAGGGTTCCTTCCTTGAGGGTTCCATCTGAGGGTTGGTCTTGGTGGTTTCTAGTTTGAGTGACAGATTTTTAAGTTATATAACTGTTAAGGTTCAGATAGCCCTGCACTGTCACCAACAGGATCCCAAGGACTTCTCATGCTCCAGAGAAAAGGGAACCTAGCTGATAAGCACCTTGGTCTCTGAAGTCAAGAGAAGCAGACTTTTCTCCACTGTTTGGCCACCACAGCAGGCTTCCCCTTTGATCTCTAAAGAGGACAGGTTTTAACAGTCCCGCTCTCCCACTCCCCACCCCAACTTTTAAAAAAATACATCTTCCCTCCTTCTGCAGGAAGCAGAAGCCTCCCTTTTAAAAGACCCCAGCTCAAGACCCAGCCAGACATTTTCCCTGTCCATAAGGGAATCTGCCCCATGTGTTCCTTTGCTAATAAACCCTATTTTGATGGAGTTTTAGCTGTGCCTCGGTGCCTCATCATCCATTCGCTCATTCTCTGCCAATTTTTTACCTATCAATAACCATTTTTCTACTGGGTATAGTCACCTCCATTAATGCATCTTTTAAAACACATAAACTCACCCAATTATGCATATGCATAAGATGGTAAATAAGGGATTCTTCTAAAAGTTCACTTTGAGGACAGTTTATTGTACATGCTCCTAAAACCAGCCTAGGCCAGATCAACCAGATATTCCTACCAGGATATACAAGGATTATGTTTAAAGAAATCAAGTTTGACAGTTATTAAGGGAGAAGAAACACTGTTCAGAGAGAGGTATGCCTACAGCTTAGTGTAGGTGACGGCTCTAGGTTGCTAGGTGCATTATTCTGAGGGATGTGTGTGTGTGTGTGTGTGTGTGTGTGTGTGTGTGTGTGCGCACATGCAAATCTTTGTATGTGCATGTGTGTGTGTAGGTGCACATGTACATGTGCATGTGGAGGTCAGAGGTGTTTAGGAGACGTGGGGTGTCAAGGCCCCTGACATGATCATTAACACAATGCTGATCTTAATTACCCCAGATGCCCGTCAGTGCTCTGGGGAGCTCTGAAGCTAGCTGTTGAGATCTGTGAAGCTCAGGTCTGCAAGACTCACATAGCTCCTTGGAGACCTGCTCTTGTTCTCACATGGATGCAGTGAGCCCCTTCACCATAGATGGTTAAAATTCCAATTCCAGATTTGGGCTTTAACACTTGGACAAAAATCATGATCAAGTGTGGCAACAGAATTCCAACAGTGAGCTTGGTGAATTCCTGACCTGGAACTGAATTCTAGGCCTACTCTACTGTTTAGTAGTAGCCTGAAGATCTTGGTTTGGGGTAGGGATGTGGCTTAGTTGGTAGAATACTTGCCTAACATGCCCACAGCCCTGGGGTTGATTTCTAGCACTGCATTAAATCAGACATGATGGTATGTAGCTGTAATCCTAGCACATGGAGGTAAAAGTAGAAGAATCAGGAATAAAGGTCATCCTCAGCTGCATAGAGAGTTTGAGGCCAGTCTGGGTTATATGAGTCCCTATTTCAACCAAAGGCAAAGAAGGAAAAGAGGAGGTGGAGGAGGACAAGGAAAGATATCTCTAAGATCTCTTGGTAGATGTGTCAAACTGGATAGTTTGGTTTTTCTGTTCATCTGTGAGAAGATGTTACAGAAATATATTTATTTTATTAATATTTTATTTATTATTTTAATTTTTATGTGTATGAATCTTTTGCCTGCATGTATGTAAGTGCACCATATGCATGCAATGCCAGCTGAGGCCAGAAGAGGGTATAGGATCCCCTAGAACCAGAGTTATGGATACTTGTTAGTTACCAAGTGGGTCCTGTGGAAGAACTGCAAGTGTTCTTAACTACTGAGTCATCTCTCCAGTTCACAGAAATATTTTTAAGTATGTCGCTCAATGTGACCCCAAACGCACATCTCCAGCCTTGACCCTTCCTGAAGAGCAACTCAGTCCATTTCCCTCTAGGCATCTCTTGGCTGGCTTCATGATTTCTCCACTTACTGTGTCCAAAATTGAATCCTCAGGCCCAGGATAGTGGTGCACCCCTACTACCCCAGCACTCAGGAGGCTGAAGTAATAGCATTGCCACAAGTTCAAGGCCAGCCAAAGCTACATGGCAAGGCCAAGTCTCAAAACAAAAACCATGAAGATTGAACTCCCAGCCCATTCCCTCCCCACCTATCCTCATATTTTTCCTCAGCACACTGAAGCTTGTTTTCCTAATTCTTTACTCAGATCAAGCATCAGGGAGATACTCTGTGTCTCTTCCATCCAGAATCTCCTGTCTCTCTCACCCCCACAGCCACTGCCCTGTCTGAACTATGATCATCTTACCACTGAGCCATCTCTCCAGCCTCTATGAACATAATTTTAATCATCTTAATGATCCTTATACCAAAGGTTCCCTAACTGAGGTTTTCTGGGTTGGTAATGTCTGGATTTGCTCTGACAGAGTGAGCTATTTGTCACATTTGCTGCGTTTGGAAATAAACCTCATGATGCCTCATAAAAGGCCCTAGTCTCCTCTCTCTCTCTCTCTTTCTGTCTGTCTTTCTCTCTCTATCTCTCCTCCTTCTCTCTCTCCCCCTCCCTCCTTCCTTCCCTCTCTCTCCCCCCCTTCCCCCTCACACACACACATGCACATGTGCACACACGTACATTTTAAGCAAGCCCTACCTCTGTGACTAAGTTATGAGAGTCTATATTTTACACAGGGGACAATTAAGTGCATAGAGCACAGTCTGCCTGGATTCCCAGAGGAATTGCATTCTCAAATCTCATCTTACTGACTTCAGTGCAAATGGAAATTATTGTGTGAGGGACTGATGTGTTAATTAAGTTTTGTAATTTAGTCTTTTTCTTTAGTGGTTTTTCTCGCCCTTCAGCCTTTTTCCTTTGCTCTGCCAGTGCCAGAAGTTTTCTCAGCGTCACTTTTTGGCTTTATTTCTCTCTCTAAGATGTCTGTCATCACTCACCAGATTATAGAGTATTGTGTAACCCCAGACTGAGTTGAAGGTGATCAGATCCTAGCACACTGTCAGGATTCAGAGACCCTGTGTGCTCCACGTACTGTTTATGAGAGGCTGGACCCAGTGACAAATTGCAGCTTGGCACTCAGCTGGGACACACACTTTCGCTTGCATAAAGCCATATGATCCTCCACTCCCAGAGATTCGTAGATCTGTCCAGAGATGTGGTGGAAAACAGCACTTCTTACAAAATGAAAATCCAAGGGAGTTTTATTGGCTCCCTTCGCTCTTGCTTAGCCCACACTGCCCTCATTCCCCTCAAGCCAGCAGTGAACCATCCTGGGTGTGTGTAGATGACACAAATGGTGAAATCTGCTGAAACTTCCGGAAGGTAAGAAGTATCCAGAGCTTTCCAGGGTGCTTCAACACTTCTGTTCAGGAGAGGCTCAACTGTACAATTCCCACGATCCTCTGGATCTTCTTATTCTAAAAGATGGGAAGTTTTCTACAGTCATACCCACAGGACATGGCCTTCTTTGAACCTGAGTTGACACTGAACTTGAGGAGAACAGCATCATAGCTCACATGGTCTGTGGCCTGTCCTTGTCATTGCACTGTCCCCAAGCTCAGCTTCCTCCACATCTGATCTCATCATGTCCCAGAGGTTTGATGTCACATGAAGACTAAGTCATAGTTGGGTAGCGTCAACACATTTCTCCCTTCCCCTCATCTCTACTAGATGAGGTTGCATTTGTTTGCTCATTCAACCCAACTTTCACCTTGCATTTATCTTAGTGTTCTAATAATATGCACAGAGGGAAAGGTCAGAGGACCTGATTGCAGAAACAGAAAGATCATTGTTGGTGTAATAGTCCCCTGTTGATAGGTGCAACTTATCCATTCGTATTTTCATTTGCTGAGTTCTGGCCTGTGATGTGCGGTGTTCCCTCTGTGCAAATAGTTAATATTGAGTGTTCCTGCTTTTTTTTTTTTCAATTGGTCTTTTTGAGACAGGGTCTCCATGTAGCACCAGCTGACATAGAATTCACTATATAGATCAGGTCTTGACTTCACAGACATTTGCCTGCCTTTGTCTCCCGAGTGCTGGGATTAAAGGAATATGCCATCATGCCTGGCCTGAGTGTTCCTTCTTGCAGTGGCCCCAAATCCCAGGTTTCTCAAGGAGGCTCTGAAGGGACACCCTCCCCCTTCCACTGTCAGAGCACTTGCATATGACAGTTGCCCACCCCAGCTTGGGGACAGAGCAGCTCTGTGGCCACACTAGCCACGTGTCACTGAGAATCTAAGTTGGCTATCTAAATCTCAACTCAACAGCTAAGTCTTCCAAATTTTGAAACCAAACTTGAGAGTTAATAACCTTGGACCTTGCAGAAATGGTGATGGTTCTTAAAAGAAGTGTAAAGTTTACATCAATATTTAATTGCTATAGTTTGGAAGAGTTTGGATCTGCGATTGGAGGTCAGTGTCCATCTGCTGTAAGCAGGCTGGCTCCCTCTCAAGGGCCCTGGGGGGGGGCATCTTCAGAGGGCCTAGGTTGCCTCTTGTGTGCTCCTTAACAACATCCACAGTCTCTCTGGGGGGAGCTCCAGATGGTGAAGGAGACACTACAGGCCATGATCCTGCAACTGCAGCAGACAAAGGAAACAGGGGAGGAGAGGCCACAGCTTCCTGCCCAGCAGCTGGTACCTGGGAAGCAAAGGCCTGAGGTGTGAGCACGGAGTGGGAGCTGGAGAGGGGGTGAGCCAAGCTTCTCAGTGTAGAACAGGGGCTGGGATGGAGGTGGGCCATGTGTCGTTGGTATGGAGTTTGAGGATATGGAGGTGAGCTACCACGGCATTAGTATGACTCTGGTACCGCCTATCCCTTTGCAATCAGCCGTCAATTCAGAGACATAGAGCCATGGTTTTCTTCAGTGTGAAGGTGGCTTTCACTTAGACTGAGATGGGCACCATGCATGTTGGGATGGAGAGTGAATTGCTACCTTTCTCCTGAATGTCACATGAGTTTTCTTTCCCATGTCACCATGGGAGCATCCAGCACAGGAGCTAGGAGTCACTTCATCTCAGCCCCAACCAGACAAAGGCTAGGTGAATTCTGCTAGAACAAGTCTCTTTTCTCAGGACTAATTTTGTTTTCTGCTACAGCTAAGGTCTTTCCTGATTCTAGAACCTCTGAAGGAAGCCAAACTCGACCTGGCCTCTATACCTGCTGCATCTTCCTACAGATGTGTGATCCGGCAGCACCTATAACCTCACAGTCTGTGTGGGTTCACAGCTCCTCAGGCCCCTGGGGGTCCATCCAGTCTCAGAAGTCAATAGGGCGCTTTCCCAGTGTCTCAGCAAGGCAAGGTGCATCCTTTTTGTGTTTTCTGGTCCCTACTTCGTCGGGACATCCTGAGATTCTGGCTCAGTGAGGTGGGAGGTAGGAGAGCATGGATGTGTAAGGAGACCCAAGACACTTCTGAGTCTCTCCAATTACTGCTGAAGCAGTTCCCTTCTGCTCCCAAGCACAGTGTGGAGACCACAGTACAGTGTAGGTCCACAGTGGCCTCAAGAGACACGCTGAGGAGGCATGTTAGCTACTTTGCTCTTGCTGTGACAAAATACTTGGCAAAAGCAACTTAGGAAGGAAGGAAGAAAGGGAGGGAGGTAGGGAGGGAGGGAGGAAGGAAGGAAGGAAGGAAGCAAGGAAGGAAGGAAGGAAGGGCATGTTTTGGCTCACAGTTGAGAATACACCCCACCATGGCAGGGAAGGCAAAGTGACGGGGGTGTGAGGTAGCTGGTTACCTCTCATCCTCAGTCAGGAAGTGGAGAGAGATGAACGCTCATGTTCAGCTCCTTTTCTCCTTTTTATTCAGTACAAAAATCCCAGCCTGTGGGATGATGCCACTCACATTCATGGTGGGTCTTCCCTCCTCAGTTAAATCTCTCTGGAACCAGGGGTTGGAGAGATGGCCCAGTGGTTAAGAGCACTGGCTGCTCTTGCAGAGGACCTGGGTTCAATTCCTAGAACCCACATGGCAGCTAACAACCATATATAACTCCAGTTCCAGGGGATCCAAAGCCCTCTTCTGACCTCCTCAGGCATTGTACTACACAGGTACACTTATATACATGCAGGCAAAACACACAAAACAAATAATAAACTAAAATACATACATATATACACATATATATAAAACTCTCTCTGGAAACAACCCCACAGACTAACTCAGAGGTGTGTCTCATAGGTGATTCTAAGTCAAGTCAAACTGACAATAAAGATGAGCCATCACAAGAGGCTACCTCAGCCATGCCTCACTAACAAGTCTGTAAGTCCATAATTCCCACTTGAGAGCCTCAGCACACCTCAGCAGCCAGCTTGTGAGTGTGCTGGTGTCATGAAGCCCACCAGCTTCTACCTTGCCCCAACCCTTCCAGGTTTAATTGACCTTGTGTTTTTCATGTAAATCCTGCTCTTTGTCCCCATTCTTGGAGGGTACCACCCAGCATCCTGGGACTCTAGTGCACATGTTACCTTATGTCACTGACATCTGCATATTAGAGACCAAGCCCAATGTTCTCAGCCATCGAGCTTAGAGACCGCTGCCATGGTCTGGCAAGTTTGACTGTGAGTCTGGTCTTTCTAAGGTGCTCTGTTCTCCCTTGTATGGACAGGGCTGGAGGTGCTCGTGCCCCTTCGGGGTCCAGGGACATGCTACAGCTTTGATCACTTTCTGATCAATTTGCCATTTCCAGAAGGCATCTGGAGCTTTGCTAAGGACTACCCTGCCCTCAAGTGAGGAGATACAGGTTTCAGCCAGCTCCAGCCAGAGGCCAGGTGACAGCAGATCAATTTCCTCCGGCTTCATCTGGAGCTGTTTTGAAGGCACACTCTGCATACTCAAATAATAAGTGAGGTTAGTTTATTCCTAGATTTGAGTTTTCAATAATGGACCAAATTACTGAATTATTTATTATTGTTCCTTAAAAATAATGGTAAACCAGTCACATGGAACCTCTTGAATCCTTAATTCCAGGGAAGCAAAACTTGAAGTCGGGTTTGTCCCATATTGCCAATAACAGATTCTTACATGACGTGTCAGGTTGGTATCACTCCAAGCTCTTCACAACCATGTCCTGTGATCCTCTCCTCAGCTTCAAGAAGTAGGGTCTATAGATGGTGCTTCTGGGCCTTAGAAAGGCCAAGTCCCCTTGCCTAAGGCTCAGAGCTAGCTTTAGAGGAGAACCAAAGGGAGTCCTGACCACCACAGGTAGGCAGCTGCTCCTAACCAGAATGCTTCCCAAAGTGCCTTTGATGTCTTCTCTTTATTCTGAGCCATGAAACTCATTTGTTTATCCAGTTAAAAACCATGATCATCCTGTGAATTCTGCTTGAGAGTAAAAGACACTGAACCCAGTACAATACAGACTCCTCTCTCCCAGCAGGCCCCACTGTGTAGCCTGAGCTCCAATAGGCTGCAGCAAGCTTACCCTCTAGCCACTCTCCTGACCCCTTCCCAGTCACCCCAAAAGTCATATCAGGAGTTCCTGCTCACAGCCTGACACTGGGTGGATCTTCTAGACGTTCTCCATGTCATTGTTCAGAACTTGTCAAGTTGATGCGGTGAACAACAGAGACTACATACTCATCAGTCGTCACCTTTTGTGTAAATAGTTCACACTTATCTTCAATATCCTCGCCTTGTCTAATCTCTGAATCTTGTCATGTAATTTATTGCTTTATTAAGTAACTGTTTGTTACATGAAATTAAAACTGATGTCCAAGCCTTGGTGGTCCTTGGGGTTGCTTTTGTGTTCCTGAGTGTAGGATGGAAAGTAGATCAGGTTGGTTCAGATCAGCTTTCTGTGAAAGATGGTTAATTAATTGTGTGTTTACTTAAATGACCCCAAACATTTGTAAAGTCATATAAAATTGTGTGTGTGTGTGTGCACATGTATGTGTGTTTACTTTCAGATAACAACAAATCAGAAAACCATAGAAAATTCTGTTCTAGAGCCCTTGAGTGAGTTGGAACTAAAAGTAGCCTTACCACACGGGGACCAGACAGCACCAGGCATGCCAGTGGGAGCATTTCATTGGAGAATCAGGACGGTTCAGTTAGACGTGAGAAATACGTGAGGGTCGGGACTGGGAAGGCAGAGGCAGGACCTTGCTGCTCATGGGGCTGTCCTTGTAAGTGGACAGCCTAAGAAAGAGAACAGGGAAACTTTTCAATCTACAGGCCAAATCAAAAGCTATACGAACAATAATTTCAGACTAGACTATAAGAAAAGACCCATTTTCAATAGCAACAAAATAGAGAAAATCTTGGATATGGTGGCCCATGCCTGTAATCCCAGTGTTTGAGATGTGGAGGCAGGATGATCAGGAGTTCAGTGTCAGCTTTAGCTACATGAAAACACATACAAATACGCATATATAACAGGGGGCTAGGAACATACATAAATAAGAGATGACTAGTCTTTGATGATGGAAATTTTAAGATGAAGGGCATAAGAGAAGGTTGGAAATGGAGCTACTTTCTGCCCTTCATCAATCATCACTTACACAGCTATCGCTCAATTCATTTATAGGTGTGCTTTGAAATGTCATGTCATACACACTCATGCTCTCCTACTGTAGAAAAGAAGTTATCACTGACACCAGCACAATGGACAGCCCAGAAAATTCCTTGGCCTTCCTTGTTATGGTTCCAGGAGCAACTGTGAGTCCTTTAGAACTTCCTTCACTGTGGGATGAGCCAGCCCATTGCTGTTCATTCAGTCACTTGAGCATTCAGTGATCTCCTCCCATAAAAGTCCCTCTGACATTAATGAGCATAGAGATTAGAAAGCTTCATGGAAATTATCCAGCAAATAATGACAGTTTTGAACACTGATTCCTGGAACTCTTGGCTTTAAGTCTGTGTGATAAATATTAACCCTAACATATGAAGGGACACTTACAGTCACTTAGTTCATGTTGAACAAGTTATGATTTTTCCTATATTATTCATGACAAAAATATTAAAAGAATTTGCTTACAAACATTCATACATAACCTATTATCATTTTTTTAGTATTTATCCATAGAAAAATGAATGTTCAATAAGTTATGCCAGCATTATTTGCTTGTTTGTTTATTTGTTTTGGGACAGGGTCTCATGTCTCCCAGGCTGGCTTTCAACTTACTAAGGATGGCCTTGAACTTCTGATCCTTCTGTCCCCACCTCCTGAGTACTGGGGTTATAGATACACCACCACTCCTGGTTTGATATGGTGCTGGGGATCAAACCCAAGGCTTTGTGCATGCTAGGCAATCACTCCACCCACCAAGCCATACTTTACTCCCCGGAAAACTTTTCATTCTTCTTTTGTGTTCAATGCTATGAGTGCTATTATCATTGTTTTTATTGTACACCTTTTTTCAAATTGATCCATTGAATTTTTCTGATATTTTGATGTCAGAGTCAGTGCTATAGTGACACCCTCATGCATGAAGCCTTTCCTTGCCTTGAACTACATCCTGAAGAGAAGTCCCCAGGAGACGAGCTGCACATCCACAATGAATTAGCACAGGGAAGAGGACTGAAGGCGGTAACCAAAGCAGCATGCAGCCCTGCCTCTTCTGGGGATCCTGACCTAGTATCAAGCAGCTCCACTGATTTTGTGGGGTTTCTGCTCATTGTGAATGAATTTCCATGCTAGGTAAACTGCAGTTCAGCATCTCTTGCCTCTTAAGTGAGCAGCGTAGATGCTGCAGCTGCATCTTACAGACCTTCCTGCCATCCATGCCGTGCATATTGGCCAGTGCCCATGGTGTCTTGTCTCCGAGACCTAGAAGAACTCAAAGGTTCAAGACCAGAGTGTGACTTGTCTGCAGCATATCTCCTCCTTTCTCAATTCTTAGTTTGAACATTGACAAAATGAAGTTGATGGTAACAAAGCCTGTCATCCATGCTTGTGATGGAGAATCTGGACTCTGAGGAGGCTACACAGGGTGAAGACCAAAAGATAAAGCAGAATTCACATACTTTCAAAAGATTGGGACCAAGAGCAGGCAAGGTGGCTCAGTGGGGAAAGGCACCTGCCACCAAGCCAGATGATCTGAGTTCAATCCCTGGCACCCACAATAGAAGGCAAGAACTGACTCCTGTAAGTTGTCCTCTGACCTCCATGTGTGCATCATAGAAGGTGCACACCCACTTAAAGATTTTAATGTAAGAAAATTTAGGAACAGGGGTTGGGAATGGCTCAGTCAGTAAAGTACTTGTTATACAAGCCTGAAAACCCGAGTTGGATCCCCAGAACCCACATAAAAGCCAGGTGTGGTGGCTCATGTTTATAATCCCAGCAGTGGGGCAGTAGAGATAGGAGTGAGTATCCCTGGGACCCTCTCAGCCTAACCTAATTGCTGAGTTCCAAGCCAATGAAAGAGTCTATACAAAAAAAACCAAAAAAACCAAAAAGGTAGACAGCTCCCAATGAACACTATCTGGTGTTGCCCTCTGGTGTCTACATGCATGGGCACATATATGTACACATATGCACACATACAAACACACAAATAGGAATGTGACTACTATATGATATGATTAGAATCGAGTTAAGGGGGATGCAGCAAGGTCAAAGATGCAGTGACTGTCCTAAAGGGATCAGCTCTCCACAGGCACCCCTCACTCAATTTATTTACTACTTATTTCTTAGTATAAAAGAAATGGTCCTGATGTGTGTTTTTATTGATTCTCCTTCTTCAAACCCTGTGGGAGTTTCCAGCACAAGGCTGACTGTGGATGCTTGAGGAAACTTACAGTAACTTCTGTCTAAGCCACTCTGTTCAGCAGAACTGAGGGGTAATTAACTCAGAGATACTTCTAGCTCCTTCCTCCAACACAGAATTGCTCACAGAATTGCAGAGCCTATCTTAGGATGATGTCCTATGAACTTTGTCAATTTGACACAGCCTAGAGTCATCCAAGAAGAGAAACTCAACTGAAGGAATTTCCCAGATCAGATTGGTCTGTGGGGTTTGCTTTGATTTTTTTTTTCCTTTTTCAAAATGGGGTCTCATTATGTAATCCTGGCAGGCCTGGAACTTGCTATGTAGACCAGGCTGGCCTTGAACTCATAGAGATTGCCTGCCTCTGAACCTCTATGCCTCTGCTTCTGCCTCTCAACTGCTGGAATTAAAGGCCTATCTCACCTTCGAGGCTTGTTAATTGATGTAGGAGGGCCCAGCCTGCTGTGGGCGGCACCATTCCCTGGGCAGGTGGTCCTGGACTATATAAGAAAGCAAGCTGAATATGAGCCTGTGTGAGCCAGCAAGCAGCGTTCCTCCATGGTTTCTGCGTCAAGTTCCTGTTTTAGGTTCCTGCCCTGACTTCCCTCAATGACGCACTGCGACCCAAGAGCTGAAAATACATCCTTTCCTCTCTTTTGATCATGGCATTTGTCACAGCAACAAAAATTAAACTAGAGCAAGTGGCTATGGCCAGAGCTCTTCTTCCCCTGCCTGGCCCTGCCTGTTTCAGACCCTAAAGCCCTGAGTCAGGTCAAGTGCAGACTCCAGGCACTGGTGGTTCCCCACAGTACATTTCAACGCCAGGACCCTTCTTGGTCTTTGCCCTCTACCTTCACCCAAGATTATCATAATTTTCCTAATTTTTGAAATACATTTGGAAATTTTATTATTTGGGTGTCCTGTCCCTTTCTTTTATCATTTAATTGCCTGTCCTCTGTGGAGGAGAAAGTCATTCTTCCTGTTCACTGAGCTTCTGGGATGAGCTCAGAGTGACTCTAAAGCCCATCCACACTCACTGCAGTGGGGGTTTTCAGCTCCCTGCAGGATAACCATACCTAGTTCAGTCGCATAACTGGGGTACATGGAGTACAGACTTGACTAGGTTGTCCCCTGAGCCTGCAGTAAATAAACACCCCAGGCCCCATTGTTCTCCACCTCAATGAAACAGAGGCTGGCTGTGTTGGTTCAGAGAGTTCTCATCTCCAGTTGCCCGTGTAGGAAGACCTGGAGGGAAGATGCATCCTTGGGGCAAAACCTCATCCTGACAGTTGGGAAGGTATGTTTTTAAAAACTGAAGATAAGGAACTGGAGGCTCAGAAGTTAAGAGAGCATATTGCTCTTACAGAGGATTCAAGTTTGGTCCACAGCACCCATGTTGGACAGCTCATAATTGCCTGTAACTCCAATTCCAGGGGAACCAGCTTCTTCTGGCTGCTGCAGGCACTGCATGCATGTGGGGCACACACACACACACACACACACACACACACACACACACACACACACACTGCACACATATATATACATATATATATGAAGTAATAAAGATTTAAAAAGTGAAGATGAAAGCTGGCGTATTTAGTCAGTAAAGTGCTTGCCTTAAAAGTATAAGTACCTGCATTTGATCCTCCAGAACCTGAGAGAGAGAGAGAGAGAGAGAGAGAGAGAGAGAGAGAGAGAGAGAGAGAGAGGAAGCCAGGGATAGTGTGCAGGCCTGTAACCCTAGAGCTTGGGGAGGGGGCTCCCTGGTCAGCTCACCTCACCTGCTTCATGATTTTCAGGCCAATAAGAAACATATTCAAAAATCAAGGTGGAGTTACTGAGGGGGTTGTCCCCTGGCCTCCACATGCACTGGCACATACTTGAACCCTCATGTACACCCACACATATACACCTACACATACATACATATGCATATACTCATATCCCCCCCAAAAAAACACAAAATTTCTGCAGGTGACAGTAAGCCAATGAATGTTTACAAAATCCAGAAGGAGGTGATGAGCAGGTAAAATGAGGCAAAAGGCATGTTGCAAATGGTGAGAACAAATATTAGCACAGACTTTGTGTGACAGTAGGTGTCACGCAATGTCCAGAAAACTATATCTGATTTATCTCTTTTCCCAAAACAACTTGGTCAATGCTAAAGGTGTTAGCACATGTCTGTTTTGCCAAGTGTAGTTTTGATTTTCAAGGCTGAGCAGAAGGGTGGCTCTTCCTGCCTCTAAGAGCTGTGAGTTCCCAGGATTTAACCTGAGTCATAGCATGTGGCCATTCCATGCCCAGGAAGATCTGGGTCTTTCCAGATCACAGACAGACATGGCGTGATATGCCAGAGGTGACAGACCTCAGTTCATTCCTGATGCCATTGTAAACTCATTTGACCTTCTGGGCAATGTTTCATGTGTCTGTCTCCCTAGCAATCAGCAGGCCTGGAGTACAGCAGGGCACAGTTGCCAAACCTGTGGCCCAGGGTCAGGCTGAGCCAGATGCCAGGGCAGGGCCAGACACAGACAAGCACAGCAGGGTGAGACTCGTCTAGAGCAGTGTCCCTAGGGGTTGATCAGAGCAGCCACCTGGGGAATAGAAGGCTGACTCGGGTTGGAAGGATTGGGGCCACGTTGAGCCACTCTCATCCAAGCTCCATTTTCTGCTTCTCTCTCCTTGAATAGCTTTCTTCTGGAAGCATCTACTCATATGATAGTCATGGGAAATTTGAAAATCACAGTCACTAATAAGATGTCTAGAATTGCTCTCAAGCTTGCCTGAGCCTTATTTTTCAATTTGTTGTGCTATCCAGAGGAGTCAATCTTCCTTGATATTTTCCCTCAGTCCTAAAGTAGTCCCTCTGTCCTAAAAGTAGGAAAGACTTCCTAAAACAGGAGAAACCCGGACCAAGACAAACTCAGCAGAAGCGTTTATTCTCTAGACATGGCTGGGGGCAGGTGTGTAATTCCCTTGTGTCAGCCAAAGTGTGTGGCTATGGCAAAGCTCATGTTTTTGTTTTGAACTACAGTGGAAATCTGGGCAGGACTTTAATAACGGACTCATCTCTCAAACTCACGGCAAAATGGCCCTGTGTGTGGACAGAAGGCCAAAAAGACTGACTAACGTCCACTCCACCTTGGTGCTGTCCAGAACAGTGGCATTTTACAAGTTCTGTGCTGTCCAGTGAGCATACATCACTGAACTTAATTACAGCAGTATATATTCAGCATTAGTTTCTTTCTGCCCCACCTCTTTTAAAAAATATTCTATTTATTATTTTTATTTTTTATGTGTATGAATGTATTGCCTGCACATGCACCCATGTTGTGCAATACCCATGAAGGTCAGAAGAGGGTGCCATATCCCCTTGAACTGGGGGTACGGATGGCTGTTAGCTACCATGTGGGTGCTGGGAATCAAACCCAGATCCTCTGCAAGAGCAGCCAGTGCTCTTAACTGCTGAGCCATCTCTCTAGCCCCCACCTCTTTTTAAATGAAATTTTTATTACATTTTAATTTATTTTTTGTATGCATGCATGTGGAGGTCAGAGGACAGTTTGTAGGAGTCATTTATCTTCTTCCACCACGTGGGTCCTGAGAATTCAACTCAGATCATCAGCTTGGCGGTAGGTGCATTTCTTTACCCATGGATTCATCTCACTGGCCCTCACCTCTTCATTAAAATCCTCCTCACATAAGGTTGATCAGATCCAACAGCATTTCCCTGCTCTCATTCTGTTCAGCCTCCTGGAAGGAATCCACAGTGTTGAAATTAACCTCTTCCTTTGGAGCCTCCCTTCTGTCTCAGGTTCACTTCCCAACATCTCCCATGACTGTCTTCCTACCTTGGTCCACTTCCTGGTCCTTCAAAGGTGCATCCCCAAGGCCCAGTCTCATGTTTCCTTTCTCCCTGGAGAGTTTCACCTGCTCCAACACATCAGTTAAATCCAGTTGCTCCCAAAGGTGTGCTGTTCATCAGCAGAATTCATAGGACGCTCACTCCCTGTCAGGCCCCAACTCAACATCAGGCATGGTTCAATTCCTTCGAATCATTTTCCAGCACTGCCTCTTCTTTGAGTTTCAATTCTAATAGATATCACCATCACCCACAGGCATTGCAAACTTAATGGGTGTAACAGAACCAAACCCATTTAATTCCTTCTAGAAATTTGCATACCATTGAGCTGTTGCTTTGGTTCTTGGCATTCCCGCTTTCCGGGACTTGCTGGGCTGGTGGGGCTCTCACAGTTGCCCACCGCCCCCTCCTTTGTCTGATGCCAGCTTCAGTCTTCCAGTGCTACCACCAGCACGGCCAGTCTCTTGTCCTTTCACTACCATCAACTTCAGATTCTCTTCGTGAACTGTCCTGAATAGGTTTTCACTGGTTTCTCTGCTTCTAATTTTTCATGCTTTGAATTCACAGTCAAAATGATCTTTCTTGCAACACTGCTCAATGATAGCCAAGTTATGAAATCAGGCCAGGTGTTCATCCACAGACGGATGGAAAAAGAAAACAAGACACACACAATGAAGTTGGATTTTGCTTTGCTTCTGTTTTTACGTCTAAGACAGGGTCACACCATCTAGCCCTGGCTGGCCTGGAACTCACAGTGTAGACCATGCTGGCCTGGTACTCACTATGTACACCAGGCTGGCCTCGATTCTCCTACTTCTGCCTCCTGGGTGCCGGTATTACAGGCATGCACCATCATGTGCCTTGCATATAGTTGTTTCATTCAGCTAAAAGGAAGAACAAAATTATGCCATTTTTTTGGAAAATTAACATAACAAAAATTTCACTGTAAACTAAGTAAGCCAGACTCAGAAAGACAGATGTTGTCTATTTTCTGCCATGTGGAACCTAGATTTTATACAGATACATAAAACCATCAATATCTGTATCTATAGATAGGTACATATCAAAATGCATGATATATTTGAAAGAAATTCTTCATGAAACCCAGAACTATTGACTACTCATAACAGCCAAGTTATGAGATCAGCTTTGGTATCCATCAATGAATATATGCCAATACAAATAAGTTTAAAAAAATCATCTTTTAAATAAATGTTCAGATGAGACTCGAAGTCCTTCACTGCACAATGAAGCCTTGCTGCCAGTGCTCACTGTCTGTAATCAAGCTCCCTTTGTAGCTTCACCTTGAACTGCTCCGAGCCATTCACCGTTTCTCAGCTCGCCATCAGATGTCACGTGGACCTTCCTTCACAGCTGTGCTGTCTGCCTTGAATCCTGAGCTACATGTAGCTAAATCAGGCTCCTTTTGTCAAGAGTGTGAGGGAAGAAAAACAATCACAGGAGCTCTAGATTTTCAGCCTGAGCAAGGGGGTAAATGGTAGCACCATTTGCAGAGAGGGAAAAGACCTGTGGGAAGAGATGCTGGGGAGGAGGTGGATGGGCGGGGTACCAAGGTTTGGCCATGTTGAGTGTGGGGTGTTCATCAGACATGCGAGCGTGGATACCGAGCAGGCCCTGTGAGTTTATGTTGAACTGGGAGAACCATGCACACTTGGTCTCTATAGATACAGAACTATGTGAGGCCAGCTAGGGACACAGTAGGGTCCTAAATAGGAAGCAAAGCCAACCAGTCATTCTGAAAAGCCTCTGCTGCTAGTAAGGCACAGTAAAAAGAAAGATCAAACAGGAAGTGTCCCCAGGCTAGACCCTTCAGAGTCTTTGAGTAAGGGGTGGGCAGGAACTGACCACTGGCCTTAATGAAGCTTAATAATTTCTTAAGAGACAGAACCAGTAGGGATCAAAGGGTTGGGGAGGGTGCTCTGATAATGGTTCTCTAAACACCAGAAGTCATGATTTATTGCACTTGCTGATTTCCATGGAATAAGCTTTCCCATCAAGCTGGTTTCACACTAACAGCATGATGTCATTGGGCCCAAAGTTGGGAAGAAATGGCACCATGGGCTTGAGCAAGCAGTTCTGTGGTGCTCTGGATTGGAGCCTGATTAGAGGGACAGAGGAGAGAGAAGGGGAGAGGAAGTCACAGCAGACAGCAGGGACTGGTCACCTCTGGAGGAGCTTTTGCGTGGGAGCAGAGAGATGGAGTGGCCCCTCAGTGGGAACTAAGGATCAAGGATCAGTAGCCTTCCATTTAATGATTTGCCTAAATCATCTTAACCCTAATGACCCTGCAAAGTGGTTACTATTATTCCCCTTCTATTGATGAGGGAACTTAAACTTTGGGCCAGTGTGTGTAGAGAAGGTCTATGTGTGATCCAAGACAATTCTTCTAATGTGACCCAGAGAAGCCAAAGGTTGGGCAACCGTGGCCCGTTGGCTTCCTTCAGTTTTTCATGCCACCATAGGATTAACATAGAGCAGCGTTCAGCTACCCTGCGGACAAGCCTTTTCCTCTTTTTGTTGCATATCATATCTAGGTAGAGCAGAAATAATACATAGAGACACGTGGCTGTGATTTATGAGAGCAAATTCTCTTAGGCCAGCCTGGAAACCCTAGGAGCCAGTGAGCCCCACAGTGAACATGTGAGTTATTTAATTGGTACAGGAGGCAGAGTCTATCTTTAACAAGATGTGGCTTTTTGAAAGCTTATGCTTCTGGTCCTCCTTCCACTTCACACGTCATTTTAAAAATGTGTTATTGTATGTGTGTATGATGTGTGTGTGTGTGTGTGTGTGTGTGTGCACACGAGAGGATATGTGGAGGTCCAAGGGCAGCTTTTGGGAGTTGATTCTGTCCTTCTGCCACGGGTTCTGGGGATGGAGCTCTGAGCTCTGGCTGTCAGGCTTGCACAGCAAGTGCTTCTACCCACTTAGCCATCTTGCCAGCTCTACTTCTATCTTTAAGCATTTCAGTTCTTCAACCCAGATGTTCAGTTCTCTAGTTCAGTCGAATTGTCTGGGCCCAGGTGTATAAAGGGATGATGGCTCTGTCTGCCCACAGCTGAGTCTAGCTCTGTTTCCTGAGCCTCTGACTCGTTCTCACTTTGACTAAAGAAGGAAAACAGCTTCCCAATGTGTCAGTGATGGTTGGGTTTGTATCTGGTGTTACTTGGCCTCAGAAAAATAAAAGAAGGGTTGTGGACTTGGTCCTTGCCTGTGATGGGGACTCAGGAGGACGAAGAGGGCAGGTGAGGGGTGGAGATAGTGTTGACTGATGCATTTTTTCCTCATGGTCTCAACCCTGTGTCATTGGTGTGGAAGAGAGGAGGCCTGAACACAGTACCCCAATGATGGGCTATGTAAGAGCTAAGTATCAGAACAGTTACCACATGACCATTTTTTCTTCAAAGTAGAATTTCTGGTGGCTGCAGTGGTTAAGAGCACTGGCTACTCTTATAGAGGACCCAAGTTTGGTTCCCAGCACCCACATGGGAACTAACAACCATCTAGAGCTCCAGTTCCAGGGGATCCAGTTCTCTCTTTTGACTTCCTTGTGTACTGCAGAACACAGGTATACTTTGCATGCAGGCAAAACATTCATACACATAAAATAAAAAATAAATAACATGTAAGTGGCATTTCTAGATGATAGCCTTATTCCTTTTTTACATTTTTTAAATTTTAAAAAAAGTTTAGAAGAAGCATTTCATTACAGCTTTAACATACTCAATAACAGTTTCCAGAGGAAAGATACATCTCTTTCAAAAGTGGCTATAAAATTCTTAGGTTCACAGTTGAATTACTACAGTTATACAATATTGAACTCAGTATAAACGCTGTAAGACATAAAATTGAATGTGTTTTTAACCTTTAAAAAGATCTCTGTCTCATTTTAAACTATACTGTTTCTTAGAGAAAGACTCATTGTTTTTGCTAATAATGCTTAGATGTTGGCCCATGTGTCTCTAATCTGTATCTAATTATTACTAGTCATGGCCGGTTGCACTCGGATCCTTGGCACTTGCGTATGGCTATAAAGTCATGGGGTAGATTTCAATGGTAATGTTTATCACCTCTACTACTTAACATGATGTAAATTTTTATGCTTCTCCTCAAATATAACTCATTTTTTAAAATTTGTTGATTTTTTTTTGTGTGTGTGTATATCACACAGAACATCCCAAACCATCTTATTCAACTATACACCCACTTCCCAGATGGCACCCTCCCATAGCCTCCCTCCCCCCACTAGAGCCCTTATACTCTGATATCCCTGCTACTGACTGCTGTGTTTTCCACACCCCCAGCCGTTCCCCACTACTTGCCCTTCTGATGAATCTAGTCAGCCTATCTAGAGGTCTTTGTTTTAGGAGGGTCAGCTGTTCCTCATCTAGCAGCAATCAGTTGTCAATATTCCTTTAGATAAGATTGGGGTCTGCTGTTCATTTTCCCAGTTTTATGCTGGGTTACTATCTGGGAGTCTCTTGGGTCACCCTGGCCAACAACTCAAAAGAAGGTACATGATAGCCTTATTCTAGTGAATGCAGTTCCTCTTCTAGAATCATCCCCAGATCATCAGAGGGACATAAAGGACAGTTTTTGCTCCTTGCCCTCCTAGGTTGAATAGGTCCCAGGGACTATGAGCATCTCGCAAAACAGGCTGTAAAGGTCGTGAGTTATCTGACCTCTTGATCAAGGAGGCAAAGGAGACCCCACCAGATGGACTTGAACCAGTGTCTAGTCTATAAAGAGGAGGGTCAATACGGAGGAATCATTTCCTCCATGCTTCCAAGAGAAGCCAACAATGGTCGAGCAGGACCTTTGACTTATCTTCACATAGATGGAACTGGTAAAAGAAAGGAGCCAGGGGCTCCTCCCAAGCCCATGGGACCCCTGAGGAACAGATCCTCAAACGACCTCAAGAGTAAAAACAAATCAGTTTATCTGGTCCAATTGTATGTCCTTAAACACCCAAAAGGGAAGTATAAACAAAGAGTAAAGGGGCCAACATAATATCATAAGAGCATACATATATATAACTAAAAGTTACT
>NW_008348657.1:2272468-2283450 GCF_000622305.1 Nannospalax galili
TAATTAGTAGATGTGAAAAACATTACCACTGAAATCTACCTGATGATTTTATATCCATGCTCAGATGCCAAGGAGCTCAGAAAGTAATCAACTGTTACTAGCAATAACCAGATATATAGCTTTTTGGGATGGACTTTCTCAGCTTTCACACTGAGACTGTCTTCTCCCACTCTGTCTCAGGGTTTCCTGCATGTGCTGTCGGAAATGTAAGGGTGCTCAAGACACTGGATAATCAATCCTTATGTGTATCTTAAGTTTCTTCTGACCCAGGAATGGGGTATGTTTATAGAACTGTTACTAGCAATAACCAGATATATAGCTTTTTGGGATGGACTTTCTCAGCTTTCACACTGAGACTGTCTTCTCCCACTCTGTCTCAGGGTTTCCTGCATGTGCTGTCGGAAATGTAAGGGTGCTCAAGACACTGGATAATCAATCCTTATGTGTATCTTAAGTTTCTTCTGACCCAGGAATGGGGTATGTTTATAGGTTCCCTTCTGAGGTCGTCACTCATTCTGGGGAGTTCCCCCTGACACCTCCATTCTGTGAGAGTGGAGGGAACAGTGCCTCTTGTCTTCGGCGCCTTTATGGTCAGGCACTCATAATATTCCTAAGCTAAAGATGTCAAGGTTGCAAAAAGCCAGGAGAAATCACAGGAAAAAAAAGGCAAATTTAGGTATTGGAGGAGTGTCTTGAGACAAAATCCAACTAAATAAAAACATCAAAACCAAACAGAACCACCACAGACAACAAACAAAACCCAAAATGCCTTCAAAGTTCTAGAAGCCACCAATATTAAAACACACCAAGCAATCAGAAACAAACTGCTTCTGAAGCAAAAAATAAAAAGGATACTTTAAAGAAAACACTTTAAAAGAACACAAGCAAACTAATATCTAAGCAAATAGGTACCTTAAAAGTGGCAGACTGCGTTAAGTTGGATTTTTACATTTTCTTATATTCAAAAGTTAAAGGAACATGCTAATCAACCCTAAAACCAGCCAGAATACAAAATATCAGTTTTTCTCAAAACATTTCTCCATTCCTTGAATTAGATATGGGAAGAAGTGTTCAGAGGAAAAAAAAAGGAAAGAGAAAGAAGAAGAAGTTACTGCTAGCAAATTTTAACAAACAAATGGTCAGCACCAAAAAAAACAAACCCAACGTCAAAACCAAAATACTTTCAAAGCAAACAAGCAAAATAGATACCTAAAACACTTTGAAAGCAAACCAAAAACAACAAAAGTATCTAATAAGTAGGATCCTTAAACAACCAGCTCAGAATAAACAAATGGGCCATAGACTAAACCAAGGGAGGTCCGAGAGCCCCAGAAAGAACTAACCACGATTCATCTGAGGAGACCCCATCAGATAGCTGGACTCAATGGATCCATGCTGGTACCTGCTCCATCCAGGTGACTCCTCTGATGAAAAGTGGATAATTCTTGGGGCCCTACATTGGACACCATAAATTGTCGACACAAAAGCATAACTCTCATGTCAAAGGGGATAAGAGACAGTTTATTCTGGAGCCAAATATGAGTGACCATGGAGTAATTCAGATTACTCCAAATTCCATGTTCCAGGATGGTAATGGTTGCCTTACATTTTTATAGTAACAGAACAAAGAAAAGTCATAAATCAAGACACTTTTCAAATACATTGGAAGATATATTCAGTAGGTGGGTCATAGCAAAGCGAGGTGATTTTTACTATAGGTCTCAGATGCTATCTGATGATATTCTTAGCCTTTTGATTGGTGAGACTGGGTGGTCTGCTAGGATCAAACATTCTAAAAGGTTTTTCTTATCTGTTAGTCATAGGATGCTAGATCAGAAACAGAGTGCTAAGCTTGCCCTCCCCCTTTTATACAGCCTAGGATCCCCAGCCCAAGGAATGATACCACCCACAATTAAATTGGGTCTTCCCACATCAATTAATGGAATCATGACAATGTTTGCAAATTCACTAAACTTTAGTATTTTCATCTGTAATATAAAAACCATCTTTTTCTCTTAGTGCGTCCCATAGCCAAAGGAAACACTATTCCTCACAGGGAGGCCAGCTCAGTGCTGAGGTCGCTATTGACAGGCCATACGTCTTCATTATGTTGAGATATGCTCTCTCACCCATAACTTCCCCACTTTTCAGTAGTTCATCAAATTTGTTAGACAGTTTCACACATGTACATAATACATACTGACCACTCTCACCTCCACTCTCTCCCACATCTCCCTACCACACCTGTCTATCCCCTTCCTCCCCACAAATGTGTCACACACATTCATGTCTATTCATCATGAACCAGGGCCATCTGTGTGACATGGGCTTGGAGCCGTCCATTATAGCTGGTATACTCTGCAGTGGGTATACAACTAAGACGGTGATTCCCTTCTCTCATAAGCTATCAATAGTCCATAGTTCAGTGGTAAAGGGTAGGGCTCTGTGAGCCACTCTCTCTTCCATGACTGATTGTTGATAGGACCAATCTTATGTGAATCCTGCAGATGATCACAGTTGTGAGCTAATGATTTCCTGGGTTGTGTTGGGTCCCGAGGATGGCATGTGACTCAGCTTCCAGCACTGTCTCTTGGCTGTTGTCCTTCTGTTCTGCCTGTCTTGTCCTTGCTGTGTTCTCCTAGAGCCCTTTCCTGCAGCTCACACCTGCACTGTTCTATTCTGGCTCTTCCTCCTCAGAGCCAGTCAGCTGTCCACACCAGGTGAGGCTTGGGGAACACACAGACCTGGGTGGGTTTGCACGCCTATGTCAGTACACCTGGGTGAGTTTGTGTAGAGGAAGAAGAGGGCTAAGGTGGCTCCCCCAGCCTTTCTGTGCTCTCTGCCCCTGGACCTCCAGGGCAGTGCTTCATTCTAGCAGCATGTCTGAAGGGAGGGAACAGAGCACAGGGGCTGGGGGACCTGAGAGCCCTCAGGGTCTGATGGCCCTGTCAGGAGAGAGCTGGCATCTTTCAGCTAGCACTTAGGGTCCAGAGCCTTAGACACCTGTACTTCCCTCTAATTCACACACAAAATTGTGATGCTCGTTCAAGTGCGTTATTTATGTGAGGACATCCAGAAAGAGTTTTGAAGATGTTAAAGCCCTGCTAGAAACATAAGATGGGCTGTGATCTGGGAAGGCTTGCATGCCATCATATTCATTTCATGTGCTTCACACACACACATATACACACACACACCACATACAGACACCCCCACACACATATCACACCATGATATACACATACCACACACACATATATACATATCACATGTGCACACCCCCCACATACACACACACACACACACACATCTGCATTACCTCACTTCAGTTTGCTAATTGTGCTACCATGGATAAATAGCAGATCAGGGAGACCTGAGTGTGGGATGGATCCCTGGAACCTCCCTTCAGTTTCCTTCTGTCTGTCCAGCCTCCGATGGATACAGTCCTCTCCCCTGTGACCAGCTGTTGTTCAGGACTATCCTCCAAGCCAAAGTGCCACTATCTGCATGAGTTCAGCTATGCCTGCTTACACAAGATCCTCAGAGCTGGGCTTGTTGACTATTGCCATTCCTTCATAAAAAGAGAACAAGGAGGGTCGTTGGACCCATCCCTGATTATTCAGCCTCTCTTTCCAACCAGTTGTGTGCAATTTTAGCCAATTGTACATGGCCTCGGGGTTTGGAGAAGGGGCTAGAAAGGACGGGGAAAGCAGCTCATCTACACAGCCATGGGGGAGTCATCATCCATGCTGGGTGCAGACTTACAATGTGGCTGTTTTAAGGTTGCCCACACTCCTGCCCATAACCCCCTATTCATTACTCTGTAAATAAGTCTAACAACTGAATAGTTCCTCAGGATGAACTTGGTGGAATCATGTTTTGGTTTGTCATAGAAGGGGAGCAGGGAGGCATTGTCTAGTACCCACCCCATCATCATAAAGAGAAAATTCTTGTGACATCAGCCATGTGAACTAAGTGATGGATACCGGCCTCTCCCTTGTGTCTAGCCACATGGACGAAGTGATAGACATAGGACTTTCCCTGATGACCAGCCATATGGACTAAGTGATGGGTACGGGCCTCTCTCCTGTGTCCAGCCATATGTCTCCCTTTCTCATTCATTGCATTCTACAATGGCTGGTCTTTAGTTGCAATTCTTTCTTTTCCATATGTGATACTGATACACAGAACTGTCTTGTTCTCTTTGGGAAATGTAAATCACTTTACAACTGACAATTCTTTCAAAGTCTTGTCATACAGAAGACACCTATGCTTTTCCTGCCCAGCCACATGGGCTGGCAGTACCCACTGTTACAGAACACAGTTACTGCAAATACTGGACAGCAAGGGTGAGTCTGTCGAAGGCCAGCAACAGTGATCCAGCAGGAGAAGCTGCCAAACCTCTCCTTATCCCTCTCTCCCATCATCCCCCACCATGTACCTCCCTTCTTCCTACTAGAGGGTCTGTCTGGCTGCCTCATGCCCTGGGAAAGTTAATAGCTAAGCATTTCATTGGTCACCAACTTTAAAAGGTAAGGGAGATTTTCCAAGAACTTCCAGATTGTCTTGGAAGAGTTGGAAGGTTTCCCTTCCTGGGGATGGTGGGGTGGGTGCGCAGGTGCAGAGAGACAGTGTTTGTCCCATGGTGAAATCTGATGGTATGCAGGAGCAGTATCATGTGTCTGTCCAGTACTTTCGTGTGGTCAGCAGCCTGGATCCCAGAGCTGTCCTCCAGTTCTGTGACATCCTCAGGGGGTGGGTGGCAGGGAGTAGGCTCTGAAAGTGGCCTTGGTTTACCGCTGTTGACCAACGAGGGTGTGGTGGTTCAAATGAGAAATGTCCCCCATAGGTTCAGGTATTTAAACACATGGTCCCCAGTTAGTGGCATTATTTGGGGAGGTTGCTGGGAGGTGCAGCCTTGCTAGAGGAAATATGTCCCTAGGGGCAGGCTTTGAGAGTTTATAGCCTTGCCCTACTTCCAGTTCCCTTTTTCTACTTTGTGTGTGCAGTTGAGGATGTGAGCTCTCAGCTCCCTGATCCTGTCTCCATGCCTGCCGATTACTGCCATCCATTCCCCTGCCTCTCCCGATGGACTCATCCCTCTGGAATCTTAAGTCAAAATAAATACTTTTGTCCATAAGTTGCCTTTGATCATAGTAATTTATGATGGCAACAAAAAAGTAACTAATACAGAGGGCTTTGTTTTGCCTTCTCATATGAGGTGTTCAGGCAGGCAGATACCATCGGAGGAGAGAGGGAAGACCTGGGACAACAGCTGTCAAACCTACAGGTCTTGGAGGCAGAGGCCTGGCTACCATGCAGAGCTACAGGGGAGACACCAGAGTGAGCAGCCCAAGTCAGGACCAAGGAAGGTTCAGCTGGAAATGACAACTTCTGAAGAGATGAGGCTTCAGGGCAAGGTGCACCTGTGGGATCCTGGTGTGCAGCTTTTCCTAGGGAAGTGTGAACAAACATCTCTTTAGTCCACACCACATAGGACACTAAGAGCAAATCAAAGAAATGTTTCCACCCAAGTCCCGCTTGGTGAGCCAGTGGTTTATTGGGGTTACTTGGGCATACATAAAAATGCATGTATATGACATGGAAACAGGAGGAAGACCAGAAGAAGGAGACGAGCAACAGGGGAAAGGGAGGGGGACAGTGGGGGTGGGAAGGGCAGAGAGTGAATATGGTCAAAGTACATGACAGACTTGAAAGAAATTGTCTGGATGAAACCCAATACTGTACAATGAATATCTGTCAATAAGAAAGCCAAGTCACCAGGTCTCAGATGTGTGGTATAAACCCAAGTTTCAAAATGCTGTTTAGATCCCTGGGAGTGAATCACTCAGTGGCACCTGCTTTATATACATACACAAAGAGACACACAAACACACACATACATATACATAGACACAGATACATAGTCACAGAGACACACAGACACATGCGTACACATACAGACACACTCATGGAGACACACAGGCACTTACAGACACCTACATACACACAGACACACACATATACACCCAGAGACACACAAATAAATACAGACATACATACACAAATACACACAGACACATATCACATACATATACACAGGTACAGACACATACACACAGACACAGATACACACAGACACAGACACAGACACAGACACACAGACACAGACACACACACACACACACACACACACACACACACACACCAGGCTCAAAAGGGCACTTTCCATTTGAAAATACTTAACAAATCAGTTACATTCTGACTATACTCGAGATTTTATAATTCTGAATTCCAGTTTATCCTCTTCTTCCCCACCCATTACTTTTTCCCCCATTCAAAAATATTCCTTCCCTGGGGCTGGAGAGATGGCTCAGTGGTTAAGAGCACTGACTGGTCTTACCGAGGACATGGATTTGATTCCCAGCACCCACATGGTGGCTACAAACTGTCCTTAACCCCATTTCCAGGGAAATCCGAAGCCCTCATCTGAGCTCCGCGGCATTGCACGACATGGGTGCACTCACATGCATGCAGGCAATACACTCATACACATAAAATAAAAATAATAAATAAAACATTTTAAAACTATTCCTTCCCTGGTGGTTATTTTTTCAAACCTAAATGATTTGGTTTGTATTTTGGGGTCTAGAGACAATGGACAAAGCCTTTGAAATACCTAACCTAGGATTGAATTTTTATTCAGAGGGAGTAAGGAGTGATATAAAGACAGCATCTAGCTGGGTTGGGTGGCGCACACTTGTAATCCCAGCATTTGGGAGGCAGAGGCAGGCAGATCTCTGTGAGTTCGAGGCCACCCTGGTCTACAAAGTGAGTTCCAGGCCAGCTGGGGCTACAGGGAGACCCTGTTTCAAAAAGACAAAATAAATAAATAAATAATAAATAAATAAATAAATAAATAAATAATAAAAATAAGACAGCATCTAGCTAAACCACTGAATTCATAATGATGGCTTCCAACCTACTCTTCTAGCTGAATCTCCATGGCCACAGTGCACAGAACCCTCTGAAACTATGAGCTAAGACAAACCCCCTCTTCCCTTAAGCTGCCTTGTTCAGGTGTTTGTCACAACAAGGAAAAGTCTAACATGCTCCCAAACAACTGTCACAGTTATCAGTTGAAAAACCTGAAAATAAAACCACAATGAGCCATCACAACAGCCCAATCCTTAAAGGCTAAAAGAGGGGGAAGCACAGCACAGAGGTGGAAGGTTGTGGCTACTATTCCATCAGCACATCTACCCAAGGAAACAGTGTATATTCCTTATTCACCAGCAATTCCACCCAAGATGAGTGCATGCATGAGTGACCAAAAGGCATGTGCAATGGTGTTCATATCAGAACCATTTTGAATATATGGAAATGGCACATGGAGCTGGGGGTGCGGCTGAATGGATAGATTGCTTGCCCTACAGGCATCGAGCCCTGGGTTTAATCTCAACTGTAAAACCCAAAAAGCCTCATGTAGCAGAATAAAGACAGCACAGTTGAGGAAATGAGCCTCTGTGGCGCACAGTAACGCAGAGGACTCGTGAGTCACCCCAAAGCTATTTATGCCACAAGACTCCCTGCACACATGACCCTTGAAGCTAGTTAAATCCAATGTGTGCGGTAGACATTGGAATGCCCATTAACTTTGGAGCTCAGTAGTGATGAATGTCTGCATACTTACCATTCATGCACCTTTCTCTATAAACATCATACTTCAATTAAGATTAAAATCTCATTTAAAGGAAGTTTTTCTATGGCAAACCCCTCCCCCCTTGTTTTTATCTCTGAATTGATGAGCAATCAGCACAAGGTCAGAAACAAACCCAGAATCCTCTATCTGCCTCTCCTGGATGTTTTTTTTTTTTTTTTCCAATTGCTTCTATGTGTGGAATGATAATATCAAGCATTTAATTTATATTTGATACCATGTTCCTCACTTTCAAGTGTTTACATCAAAAGGTTCACTAGTGTCTTGTGTAGTAAGAATCTACATTAAATTGGTTCCCATGAATTGCCCGGTGTTCCAGTTTGTTAACTAATAGTGCCCTTCTTAAATGTCCTGCACAATTAATACTCTACCTCGAGCCTGGGTTTTCCCAGACTGAGCAACATGCTATATGCTTTCGTTACCACCACTGGGATGTGTTTGTCCCTTATTGCCTTCTGCCACTTAAAGTTTTTCTCTGGGGCTGGAGAGATAACTCAGCAGTTAAAAGAACTGACTGCTCTTACAGAGGACCTGGGTTCAAGTCCCAGCACCCACATGGCAACTAACAACCATCTGGAATTTCAGTTCTGACCTCTGTGGGCATTGCGTGACACAGGTGCACTTACACACATGCAGGCAAAACACTCATACACATAAAATAAAAATAATAAATAAGATATTTAAATTTTTTTCCCACAGTTGTCTTGATATTCTTTTTTTAGTGATTATTTTGATAAAGTTTGGAATAACTTGAACTCTATCAACCTAAGAAGAGACTCCTGATTACCATTTCACCATTTGGAATGTATTATTACCATCACAACACTAAGTCTTCACATGACTTAAAATATTTTCCACATTGCTGATATTGACTGCTATTCTCGTGATAGAACAGTACATTGATCTATGAACCTGATCACAATCCATAAGCACTGCACTCTTTGGGACTTACAGATGAGTTTCAAACAAATGTTCAAATACAGTATCTACGTGAAAATGCGAAGCAAATGATGGATGCCATCTGTATGATATCCCTGGATAGGCGGAGGGAGAGAGCAGTGCAGGGCTACACTCGGTGAACCAGACTGAGACTATCAGAATGTTCTAGATCCTGCTAACTGTAGAGAGAGACATGGGAGCATGTGGTACATCAGGAAATAAAATTTTTTCCTTATTATGTAGCAAAATAGCTGTGACTTTAAGAAAATTGCGTTGCTAAAGGGCTGTAATGAATGTTCTCTAGTGATTATATTTTTCCTACTTTTTCTCATCTTTCCTTGAAACATTGGTTTTATTAGTCTAGAACATTTATATCCATATTAAGGATATTACTTCTCTATGACAGTTAAATATATATGGACTTTCTTAATTTGTAATTAATTTTTATTTGAAGTTTATTCTTCTAAGAATTTTCTGGGGGGAGGGGCAAAGCCTTTGCACATATTAAGTGAGCACTCTACCTTCACCCACATTCCCAGCTGTTTGATAAATCATCAGTTTGTTTCCTTGTTGTGGAGTGGGATGCTGAGTTTCCTATTTGTTATTTTATTATAATTCCATATAATCTAGATACAAGTCCTATGCCAAACAGATGTATTGTGAACATAATCTCTTTGTCTATGGTTTGCCTGTCAACTTTTAATAGTGTTGTTTCACGAGCAAAATAATTTAAGTTGATAAAGTTCATTTTTATCTGTTTCTTCTCCTATGCTTGATCCTTTCTGGATTCTAGCTAAGAAATGCTAGCATCTAGCATGTATTCTGCTAAAACCTTGTTACTTTCCTCTTGGGACTCTCTCTCCCTGTATCTGTATCTGTCTCTGTCTCTGTTTCTGTCTCTGTCTCTGTCTCTGTCTCTCTCTTTCTCTGTCTCCCTGTCTCTGCTCCTCACCCTCCCTATCTGTCTGTGTCTATCTGTCTGTCTCTCTGTCCCTCCTTTCCCTCCCTGTCTCTCTGTCTCTCTCTCTCTCTCTCTCTCTCTCTCTCTCTCTCTCTCTCTCTCTCTCTCACTAGTTTTTCCAGAATCATTTGTAGACCAGTATTTCCCATTTGAAAATCAATCCATGATATAACTGCAATTGTACTTCAGCTTCTATTCTGTCACTGTTTGTCCATTTTTTAATTAAAACGATTTATTTTTGACTGAGCATGGTGGCACATGCCTTTAATCTTTAATCCCAGCTCTCAAGAGGCACAGGCAGGCAAATTGCTGTGAGAGCCAGGCCAACCTGGGATGGTCTGCATAGCAAGTGCCAGGCCAGCTGGAGCTGCATAGTGAGGCTATCTTAAAAACCAAGGAACAGATTTGTTTGTCTTTTGTTTGTTTGTTTATGTGTGTGCCTGTGTGTATGTGCACCAAATGTGTGCAGTTGCTCATTGAGGCCAGAAGAGGGTGTCAGACATACTGAAGTTACAGGCAGTTGTGAGCTTCCCAACATGGGTGCTAGGAACTGAACTCTGGTCCTCTGCAAGAACAGCAAGTGCTCTAAACCACTGAGCCATTTATTTTTATGTCAATTACACTCTTGGTATTAAGATGTGAATTTTCCTCTCTTTGAAGTATTACTACTTCACTTCATTCTTCCTTTTTAAAACTTTTGAGCATCTGTACTGCTATACAAGTGTGTACATGTGTGGGGAGGCCAGAGGCTGATGTCAGGTATCATCCTAAATTTCTCAGCACCTTATTTTCTGACACCTCAGAGTCTCTCACTGGCATGGAACTTGCTGATTTGAGTAGGCTGGCTGGCCAGGGAGCCTGGGGATCCTCCTGCCTCCACCACCCCAGTGCTGAGATTAAAAGCATGCATCATCATGTCTGGACTTTACAAATGGGTCCTGAAGGATTGAACTCTGGTCCTCATCCTTGCAAGGTAAGTACTTTTGAACTGAGCTACATCTCCAGCCTCTTAACCTCTTTTATTTTGTAAGACTGAAGCTCTACAGTTTATGAACCAACAACCCAGTAAGATAAATCTGATTAATTAATGTCTAATCAGCAATATGAAATAAATAGATGGCTTGCATTAAAAATATTAATTTGAGGGGCTGGAGAGATGACTCAGCAGTTAAGAACACTGTTCTTGCAGAAGACTTGGGTTCGAATCCCAGCACCCACATGGCAGCTAACAACTGTCTGTAACTCTAGTTCCTGGGGATTTTACAGCCTCTTCTGACCTCTGCGGGCATTGCATGACTTGGGTGCACTTATCTACATGCAGGTAATGCACACATACACACAAAATAAAAATAATAAATAAAA
>NW_008348657.1:2283553-2294770 GCF_000622305.1 Nannospalax galili
TAAACATAAAAATAAACCATAATTCAGTAGTAAATTTTACCATTTTTCTGAGTCAGGGTCTCCCTGTATCCCCAGATGGCCTGGAACTTGCTATGTAGACCAGGCTGGCCTCAAACTCACAGAGATCTGCCTGTCTCTGCCTCCCAAGTGCTGGGATTAAAGGTGCCAGAAATACCTGGCAATTTTACCATTTGTGTATTTGAAGATGCTTTTAAGCAAAAATGGGGCCACACATATGAACCTTTCTAAAAAAGATTTATTTTTATTTATGTTTGTGCGTATGCCACATACATGTTGCTGCTCACAGAAGTTAGAAGAGGGTGTCAGATCTCCTGGAACTGGAGTTGTAGGCAATTGTGGGCTGCCTGATGTGTGTGCTAGGAACCCAACTCAGGTCCTCTGAAAGAGCAATGTGCACTCTTAACCTCTCTCCAGCCTCATCAGCTCTTTTTTAGAAAAGTGTGTCCCAAACATCTTTCCATGTTCATGACTGGGAGAGCACTCTTGGTCCTCAATGCCTGAGTGGAGTGTCACGAGGCAGGTGTGCTTTACACAGCCAGCACAGCTCAGTGGCACCTCATCTACTTCTACCATGCATGCTGTGATGTGTGGCTTCTTAACTCATCTTCCTGATTACAGCAAGTGTAGTAGAACTCTGTTCTCTGAGCACAGCATGCTCATATTCTTGAAATCACAGCAGTTATTACCCCAGCATGAGCCTATTAACACTCCCCAGTAGAAAGAGAGTTGAGGGAAGAAAAGGTCTACAGACCCTCACCCAAAAGGCCAGCACGCCTGGCCCTCAGCTGCCTGTGGTCTTAGAGAATGCTACACTATGCATGAAGCAAAAAGCTGTCTGGAGATCATTTGAAGAGAGACCTCGGGGATGCCCATGCTGGAGTGGCGTTTGGTGGCACAGCTGTCCGAGTCACCTGTGCTCCTGAAGTAACCCCAGTAAACTCACTGGTTCACCAAGCTGAACTAAGATGGAATCCATTCCTTTGGTCTGTTGGTGCTCTCTCTGGGATGACTGACAGCAGGTGGACAAGGAGGTTGTCAGGCCAAGGGGAGGCTACCTCCTCATCACTCAGTCAGCATGGAAGACAGCTATGACCAAAGCCCCTTGGTGTCCCACACTTTGAGGACCATCACTCCAGACCCAGAAGAACATGTTCAGAGAGCTGTGGGATGAAAACTACCAGAATTCTTCTGTTGTCCTGCCAGAGTCCAAAGGCTGCCAGGAGTGGACTCCTTCCCTCTGCCTTCCAGCCTGGTGGTGCCAGGGTGCCTACAGCCTTGTCCTCAAAATCTTTTTGGAGACAGGGTCTCCCTGTGGAGCCCAGACTGAGCTGGAACTCTCTATGTAGACAAGGCTGGCCTCAAACTCACAGAGATCAGAGATCAACCTGCCTCTGCCTCTGAGTGCTGGTGGCATGTGCCACCATTCCTGGGCTCCACCACATCTTAGCCCTTCTGCCTTTTCTCATAAAAAGAGAATGTCAGAAGTGTGTGTGTGTGTGTGTGTGTGTGTGTGTGTGAGAGAGAGAGAGAGAGAGAGAGAGAGAGAGAGAGTATGTGTGTGTGTTTTCTCCCAGGGAGATGGGATTCCTAAATCTATCTTAATGGATCTAATTTTAATACAACTTTCATTCAGAGTATAAAAATAATTGCCAAATTCATTCTAATTTTCAATTCTTTTCCTAAATAAATGAGAAAATATTCATGAAGTACTGTGCTGACTAAGGTTGACTAGATAGATTGGGTCAGAGAACATATGCTCTAACACTAAGCCACATTCTGCCCACTGAGTTCCTATATGGTCTTTCTCCCTCTCCAGACACTCGGGGCAGGGTTCAGAGTGGGAGTGTGCAGGAATGGGGCCAGACTCCAACCATCCTGGGACACACTTCCAAAGGGTGGAGGTGGCCACCCTGCTCCCTCCGTCCTGTCTTCCCTCCCTCCAGGACTTGCCTTACCCAGGTCTTTAGCCAGCTGGTTCTTGGTCTAGTTCTCATTTGTGGTATTTAGAGCAAAGAATTGCTTGGATCTGTACCTTCCAAATCTTCTAAATCACTGAGACCCAGGGGATCTGCTTGTATGTGGGGCCAGAAAGGAGCAGAATGGCCCTACATGTCCTCTTGTGGCAAAGTGAGTAGAATGTGGTGTGTGTTCATTTTACAAAATATTTCAGATGGGGCAGGTGTGTGTGTGTGTGTGTGTGTGTGTGTGTGTGTGTGTGTGTGTACAGTCATGTGTATGTGGGTGCATGTATATGTAAATGTGTGTATATGTGCATATGTGTATGTGTGTATATGTATGCATGCGTGTATGTGTGCATGTCCATGTGTATGTGTGTATGTATATGTAAGTGTGTGTATGTATGTTTGTGCATGCATGTTTGTAAATGTGTGTATATGTGTGTATGTCCATGTGTATATGTGTATATGTTTGTGTACGTCTATGTGTGTTGGGCACAGAAGTAGAAAGAGGACCATGGGAAGGGAGGGGCAGAGGCCTTAAGGGCAGGGAGGGGAAGGAGAGAAGGTACCAGAATATGTGTGACATGTGACTAGGAAGGGGAGCTATTCAGAGAGGAAGGGGTCCAGTGAGAGGGGCTCGGGAGTAGGGGAGGTAGTGGGAGAGGAGGGCGAATAAGAGGAAAGTCTGATGACACAGATAGGAAAGTGCCATGATAAAAACCCAACCTCTCATAGGTTGATTTAAAAAATAAACAGAAAAGGAAGAAGAAAAAGCTCAAGAAGAAGACTCAGCAGAACCTTCGGCGGCTATGCACTGCGGGAGAGCTGGCGACAGGATGTTGGCCTCCAGGCAGGATTGTGTCCTTAGCTTCCTGTGATGTTGGAGACTTGCAGATTCCTGTGGGATGGGCAGACATCGGACCACTAGCACTTGGAGGAACAGCTGCTTAGAAAGAGGAACCATGAGAAAGGGCCATGACCCATTCTGAGCTCTGGAAAGGCCACACAATGTGCATGACCCACTCCATCTTCCCCATCCAACCACCCTGTGAACTGGGAAGAGACAGAATTCCACAGGGTGAGAACTTGGGCTTTGTCCCCACACACTAACATCCCTCTTTCTCCTCACACACCTGTCCATTTCATTATTCCTGAAATAACACCCACACTGGTCTGAAACTATGTAGCCCAGGCTGGTCACAAACTCCAAACAATTCTGCTTCAGTCTTCTAAGTGTTCGGATTCTGGACAAATGTGAGCCACTGCCAAACTGGATTGATATGTTATGATTATACATTTCTATTAATCAACAAAGTCAGAGTTTTGTTTTTCCCAACTCCAAGGTAGAAGCTTTGCACTGAAGACTAAATTAAAAAGACTGATGTCTTATGGCCTTGGCTACTCTCTATAATGAACTGCAGAGTACGAGCCCCCAGCTGGTCTCAGTGCAGTCATGGTCCATATGGCAGTAAATATTCAAGCTCAGGAGAGACCCTTCTCTACAGTGTCTGGTCTGTGTATGTGGGAAAGATAGAGTAGGAGATGAGAGCTGGGAGCTGAGCTGGGATTTTGATAACAGCCTCTTTGCACATGAGGTTTAAACTCCTGAGTCCCTCCTTTCCCAGAGAGAAAGGTTTTTCTTAAAGGTCCTCCAGGAGGCAGATTTAGTACTTACCACAATTGGTGGATTATCTGCCAAATGGTCTTGTTCTGTTCTTCCTGATACCAGAAACTAAAAAGAGCCCATCACACGACTCCAAGGGACAAAGGGAGGAGCACTGTATGGTGATCTGCCCTAACAGGGATGTAATTCCCATCAGTAATGGAAAGGCTCCCTTTGCAAAGGGCTCCTAGAGAGGACCCATCTTGGGAGGCAGTCTGTCACTAGATGCTTGGGATGTGGGGGATTAAAGGGATGCTATGTCCGGCAAGATCTTCTCTCCAAAGAAAAAACTCCCACGAGGAGTGGGAGTCACTGTGACAGGCTGCTGTGTTTTAATCTGAGTACAAAGGGGGTTAGGACATACCCTTCCTGTCACTAAGGGACAGAAAGGACCTAGGACTACAGTTTGACCTGCTCATCAGCTTTCAATTTTCTGCCTGTCTCTGTGGCTCATCTTTTCTACTTTTTCCTTCAAATTCTCTTTCCTGCCACCTTTTCTTTTCCTGACTTTTAGTTCTTTCCTTCCATCCATTTCCTCCTCCTCCCCTTTTTAATCTTTCTAAGGCAGGGTTTTCCTGTAGCTCCAGCTGACCTATGTAGACCAGGCTGGACTCAACCTCACAGAGATCTGCCTGCCTCTGCCTCCTGAGTTCTGGGCTTAAAGGCATACACCACCACCACACTGGGCTTTCCCTTCCCTTCCTTTTTAAAACTTTTTTTTCCTTCCCTCTGTGCTGGAGACTGAACCCAGGGTCTCATACACTGTAGGCAGGTGCTCAGTCACTGAACGATTTCCCCAGCCCTTCTTTTACTTAAAAAAAATATTTCATTCACTTAATTTCTGGTTTTGTCCTTCCTTCCTTCCTTCCTTCCTTCCTTCCTTCCTTCCTTCCTTCCTTCCTCCTCTCTCCCTCCCTCCCTCCCTCCTTCCTTCCTCCTTCCTTCCTTCCTTTCTCTCTCCCTACCTCCCTTCCTCCTTCCTTCCTTCCTCCTCCCTCCCTCCCTCCTTCCTTCTTCCTTCCTTCCTTCCTTCCTTCCTTCCTTCCTTCCTTCCTTCCTTCCTCCTTCCTTCCTTCCGTCAATCTTCCTTCTTAACAGTCCTTTTCTTCTTTTTCTTTCTTTCCTTCTTTAATTTTCTTTTTTTCTTCCTTATGTGTATACGTGTGCAGGCGTGTATGCTACAGTATGTGTAAGATCAAAAGGCAACTTGCAGTCACCCATTCTCTTCTTCTACCATTTGCATCCTAGGGTTTGAACTCAGATTGTCAGGCTTGGTGGCAAGTGCCTTCACCCACTGAACCATCTCACTGGCCCAAATTTCTGATCCTTCTGCCTCTGCCTCCCGAGTGCTGAGATTACAGGTATGTGCTACCACACTGGGCTTCACTTTTGAATTTTAATTAATATTTTAATGTGTTCCTGAGATCATTACATAACATTTCTCCTTTTGTCTAAAAGGACAGGGATTTTATCTTGTCTACCTTTTAATCGCCCATGCCTAAAGATATTACTGCCACAGAGGTGTTCCTCAAGAAATGTCTCATAAGTGAATTTGAAGGGGTGAAGAAATACACCCATGCATTTAATGTCACTTTGGTGTGTGTGTCTAATACTGTTTTATGACTGACTTTTATACTTTAGAACACAGTACTTATAAGTTTTGTGAATGTTTACTAAAGTTTTTGTTGAAAAAGGAATCAAAGCTAAGATGGAAACAAGTACCACAGGTATCTAGTGGAGCATCTGTTCGCAACTGCCTTGCTTGCTAAGGCACCTGCAATAAGCTCTGTTAAAAAAAAAAAGCTTAGCTCCTGCCCTAAATACCTGCCTCTGAAAACACGCCTGCAGAAACAATTTCCTTTTGGTGGTCTTAGGGCATGTAAGCACCTGTGCTGGTGACCACATAGGCTGTAACTTAAACCCACTAATAGTGTACCAGTTAAAAATAACACAGGGAGAGTTATAAAAACTGTGAAGGAACTAAGATGAGGACTCCCTGGTGTGAATAACCTGTCCAGATTTCTCCACGTGAGCCTCTTGCTGCCTTTTCTGTGCATGGCTGGCTCCCTGTCTCAGATACCCATAACAAACTTAAAAAAAAATCAAGATCTGAGTTTTCATGCCTGGCCATGAGGGGCGGATTACCTTGAGAGACCTGCAGAGCACTGCAGTGCTCTTTCCTAGGCATTCCTAGCCTGACATGTGCTCTCCGGCCTGATCTTTTACCTACCATGTCTTTTCTGAGTCCAATGACGTCAGGAAAGTCCTCTCACCTCCTCTAACATCAGTCCCTCAAGGGACTGCCCTTCCCATCAGCACTTTGGGCCATACATGAAAGAAACTCAGACTCCCCCATGAATATAAGCAATTAGTATGTGGCCATTTAATTATTTCAAATCCACATACTTCCTTTCATTGTGCTCAGGGATAAATGCATTTTTAAAACTTATTTTATTTTTATTTATGTGTATGTATGTGTGTGTATGTACTCATACATGAGTGCAAGTGCTAAGGAGGTAAGAAAAGGGTGTTGGATCTCCTGAAGCTGGAGTTACAGGCAGTTGTGAGCTGCCCAACACAGGTGCTGGGAACCAAACTCATCCTCTGAAAGCAGCAAGCGATCTTAACTGCTGAGCAATTTCCTCAGTCCCAAAATGTATTTTTAAAATATATTTTATTTCTTATTTTTATTTTATGTGTATGAGTGTGTTGTCTACATGTATATAAGTGTACCTATGTCATGCAATGCCCACAGAGATCAGAAGAGGGCGTTGGGTCCCCCAGAACTGAAGCTGCAGATGGCTGTTAGCTACCATGTGAGTGCTGGGAACTGATCCCTGGTCCACTGCAAGAACAGCCAGTGTTCTTAACTGCTGAACCATCTCTTCAGTCCCCCAAACTCCCCACATGCCCATGCAAGGGATTCATAAAGAAGGTGACAGACACTAGGGTTACCCTCTGTCCATCTTCTGGGAGTCTCCAGAGCAGACACCTGACCTTGGAGCCTTGGGCTTGCCTTCTGCAAGTCAGTTGCTCTCTGAGGCTGTTTTTGATATCTTATGAGCCCACCTCCACATGCCCAGTGCCATCCTGCTCTGTGGCCTGCAGCTGGCTCACAATGATGCACGCCACGACCTTGGCTCCCTGGGAGTCCCAACTTGCTAAAATTGAGCTGTGGCTGGAATACTGTTGCTTCTTATGGTGTTTGATGCCAACCTGGGCCTACCTGAGGTCTTCCAGCAAACTCTGGCTCTTTCTCCTCTCCCCACAGAGTTTTCAGCATCTTATCTCCCGCCTCCTGTCCCAGGAGCTCACCGGCAATGCTTCTAGATCCTGCTCTTTTCATCGCCTGGCTGTCGTTGGGAGACTTGTCTTCTTTCTGCTTAGGTGCTTCTCCAATGCATTTTCTTGATGGAGGGGGGCTGACTTTCTTGGATATACCTCTGTGTGGCTTTTCATCCCTAAATCCGACTTCAGGGTGTCCACTGCAATGAATCTTTCAGTGGAGGCTGGGTTGCTTTTCACACTCAAAGCAGCCTCCAAGTACTGGCCTCATCTGCAAACACAGTGGCCCTCTCCCTCCCACTAGCTTCCTAAGAAGTAGAAACAGGAAGTGAACTGCATTTTGATAGAGAAGATTCTTTGTCCCCTTAAGCTTCTTTAGGGCTCTCTCCCTTCTTTCCTTCCATAATGTATCAAAAGAGACGTCAGAGACCCTGGAAGATAAATGCCTTCTCAGCCATTGAAACAAAAGCAGTGAGCCAGAAAAAGGGAAATCAGAGTGCTTTGGTGCTCAAAAGAGTGAAGCGTCCCCAACTGGAGGACAGTGTGATGAGGGGCAGGCACTGACCACTAAGACTGTCCCAGGCTGCAAGAATGGGGCCACAGCTGCAGAGAGAAAACATAACTCACTCACCTCACCGTGATGCTGAAAACCAGAGTGAAGACAGGCAGGGGGCAGCTTCAGGCCTCAGTTTCTGAAAGGATGTTGCCCTTTGAAGAACCTTTCAAGTTCAAAACTCAGGGGCTCCAGTGAGAGCGGCAGAGGCAAAGAAATAAATGTCCATAGACACACACCAGTTGGGTAACTTGAAGCTCTCCCAGACCCCAACCCCAGCCTCAAACCATATAAACCTAAGGAAATATCTTCCCTGATGCTTTGTGGGTGACTTCCAGACATGTTTTGTCCCTGTGTGGCAAAGTCAGACTTCTAGATAGTCCAGCAAACACACTCTACAATTGGCCTGCTGGTGAGACAGGGTCCCTTGAAGCTGTTTGTCTGGTTCTGATCTTTCTTGATGGCCATGGACCTCCATTCAGGGTGGGGGGGTCCAACCTTCAGCTTTTCAAACAATTAGCAACAGTGGGATACAATAAAAGCATGAATCTCAAATCCTGGACCTATCACTGCCTGAATGATCTTGGGTGATCTCTTTTCAAGTTATTTCCTCCCATGGGAGATGGAGGTCTAAGAGTACCTGCACAGGGTTCATGTGAGGATGGCAGGGGAGCTGCTGATGTACAGGGACCACATAAGCCCAGAGATGGATGCTTAGGGCTTAACTGCTTGCCGTTGTAATCTGCCTCTTTCCCTTCCAATCCAATGACATTGATTAAATTGGTGTCAACAGATGACTTAACAACCTATCGATTCGGGCAAGTCAGTAAAAGCAATCCATCAAGCTTGTTGCTTGACATTTAGCGGATAAAAACTGACCTTTTCCTCCTCACATTTCAGACAATGATGTCATTCGCCCAATCTTAAACCCTTGGCTTCTGCTGGGATCAAATGGAATAATTTATGAGAAGCTCACTGTGGGTGGCAGGGGGCCTGGCAAGCTCAGCTGAGGCCCTGTGTGCTCCAGGCACCAGCCTATTGGAGACACTGCATGAACAGGCCAAGCCCCTACCTGCACATGCATGCCGGAGCCATGGGTCAGGGCTTCCAAGGACAGCATGCTGATACACCTGCCCCAGAGCCCCTATACCTTCCTAGCTTGGGATGGCATACCGTCTGTCAACCTACAAATCCCCACGTGTGTCTTCCTAGCCCCAGCTGTGAGGTGTCCTTCCTCTGTCCACCCCTCCACCTCTCACCCTACTCCAGGAGTGCTTGACATGCCCACCGCCCCTCCTCCCATCACTTCCTTAGGGGATTACTAGTTTACACATTATATTCTCTTACCAAACTTAGAATTTCTTAATATTAAAGACTCTATCACTTTATTTTTTTTGGCATTCCTTATATTTCATGAATGCCTGAGGTTTCTTTTATGAATGAATGAACTCATAAATGAGTAGATTTAATTTGACTTATAGAAATGAAAGAAATGTTTGAGGTCATCTACTTTATTTCTCCCCACCATGTTTGTGAACAATGGAGAGTGGCCAATTCTTAAAGGTTGAAACTTTCTCCCCAAAATGACCAGTAGTTAAGTTCTTCAGACAGCATCTGTTAAATCCTCACCAGGAGTGGCACTGGCCCAGTGGCTTAAGGTGCAGCAGTGAACAAAGCGTACCCCCAAGTCCTCTGTCTCCTGAAAGCATGTGTCTTCATGGAAACAACCTGAGTGAGGTACTGACATGGTTAGTGGTGATGCCCAGGAAGTGAAGAGCCAGTCAAAGGGAGCCAGCCATACTCGCAGCAAGAGCAGATACTCCTCTGAATAGGGTGGACAGGGTAGATTTGGAGACAAAGGTACAGTTGGACAAAGTTGTGGAGGAGGTATTGGCCAGGACACGTATATGCGTTAGGAGGTGAGCCCACTGAGGGGACCAAGGGGAGCTGTGTAGGTGGAGACTGGACAACAGACAGGGAGAGGCGCAAAGGTCAGAGAGCAGGGTGTGAAGGGAGAGCGGGGGCCCGATGAGGCTGGACTCTAGGATGTAAGGAGCTCTGTTTTCACTCTGAGTTGAGTCAGGGGCTGTTGGAATGCTCTGAGCAGAAGCAAAACGTGGTTTGGATTATATTTTAAATAAAGCATTACACTGGCTGCTGAATTAAGTTCAGACAAAAGGAAGGGCAGGGAATGAAAGGGAGCCTGGTTAGGAGGCTACCGTCAATGACCAAGGCCAGGGAAGTGCCTCCTCCATCAGATGGGGTAATGTGGCGGCTGAAGAGTAAGAACGCATGCACACACACACACACACACACACACACACACACACACACGGCTAGATGTTAACGCCAACAGAATTTCCTGTACAACTGAATGTGGCATGGGAGAGAAAGGACATTTGGAGACCATGCCTTTGACATGCTATACACCACGTTAAGTGCTTCACAGACGTGAGTCACATCTTTCACTTCACACCACACCAGCATATGTTTATTTCTCTTGCACTGTGATGCTCTCCAGAATATTTCATTTGTGGGCTGGAGGATGTGTCGAGAAGTCATTTTGGGACGGGGGAGACGGCTTAGTCAGTAAAGCATGAGGACCTGAATTTGATCCCCAGAACCCACATAAAAAATCTGGATGTGATGGCAAGGGCCTCTAATCCCAGTGCTGGGGAGGTAGAGACAGGAGGATCTCTGGGACTCACTGGTCAGAAAGTCTAATAAATTGATGAGTTCCAGGTCAGTGAGAGACACTGTCTCAAAACAAATAAAAAACCTAAGGTGGACAGTGTCCTGAGGACCAATACTTGATGTTGACATCTGGTCTCCACACACACGAACACATGCATGTTCACCCCATACATACATGTACCACCCAGCATGCATACTCATAAGCATGCACACCTGCATATGTGCACCCTCCCATATACATACACACATACAAATTCCAAACTAAAATACAACAAAATAAGCACTTGGGCTTGGCCTTTGGAGTTGTGACACGAGATACCTTTCTCCCTGGGTAACATGGTTTAGAAAGTACTAACTCGCCTGATTTGGGTGTTGGGACATGCTTCTTTAAGACATACTATACACCAACTAACCGACAGAAAGGCGGTGTGTACGCTGTTAGCATTTTTCTTTTCTATTTCTTCACTGTTCTACTTTAATCAGCTCAGCTCCTTCACAAGCTCTGTCCTCAGTTCTCCAGCCACCATCATCACCCATGGAGTGCTAAAGAACGTTCATATGTAACACACCGGCATCACAAACAGCTCTTCTAACCACCCAAAGTCCTCACAAGCAAACCCAAAATCCCTTCAGTCATCTACATCTGGGCCCCATTGAGCTGGTGATTCAGTCTAAGTTGAACTCTTGTCACAAGAAAAGTGAAGTCAAAAAAACTTGGCCCTGGGGCTAGCAAGACTCGGCTATTGCCTCACAGCGGTGACTTTGCTCCAGTGAGGGAATCAGAGCCCTGGCAGGAGCACACTTGTCCCTGAGACCTCAATAAAACTTCTCCTTCTAAGAGTATAATGCTTATGTCACCAGCCAGGAGCTTTGGACCCCTGCACCTCCCAGGGGCGGTCAGTGTGACCATGGCTACACAGCTCAATGACTTCACTGGGGAGTGTGAATATTGCCTGTAACCTTCTTTGATTACCAGCAGTGCCTGAAGTAGGAGGTAGACCCTGGAGCAGGAGGAGGCGGGGGAGGAGTAGGGGGAGGAGGAG
>NW_008348657.1:2294902-2322847 GCF_000622305.1 Nannospalax galili
AGGAGGAGGCGGAGAAGGGGGGAATAGAAAGTGGTATGTCTGGGGACCCAGTGGAGACACTGGCCTGCTTTTTCTTCTCTTGGTCATCTAAGCAATTTGTCTCTGCAGATCCCAGCTATGAGTCAGTGTCTGCTATGAACACCATGGGGGAAGATCCAGCACCCTGGGGGACAGGCGTGTGAGAACTCCCTGTCCATGAACTCCATACCATGTGGTGCCTGGGCTTATGAAGGGGGAACCGAACCAAAATTCTCAGAGGCCTAGTGACTTGGCTCTGGGGCTTCAGAGGGCCTGGAATTCTGCCCACGTTTTTTGTTGACCCAGCACAGGAAATTCAGTGTGGAAGGACAACTGGGAGACTTTTAGTTGTTAATAAGGAAGTGCTAGGAAGTAGAATTCAGTCCTGCTGAGGGGCCTTGCAGACAGGGTGACAACTGTGGGCATTGAGGGAATGGAATGTGAAAGGCCTGGCTTATATGCTTGTCCAGTTCCGGGGGCATTCTTCCCAGAAGATGCCACAGGGTTCCCCCCACTAATTCATTTCTGGCGAAGGCAAAAGAGCCACCACCTTCTGCCATGACTCCTCCATGAGCATGCGTACAACTCCAAAGCGCAGTCTCTTCTCCTGGGCAGAGCAGGGAAGAGTATTTCCAGGTTGAGACCAACTGAGGCCCGTGGTCTGTAAAAACTTAAGCTCCAGGATTCCAGAGAACTCTGATTTCTTCTTTGAGCTTCCAGAATTCCTGGTAGGGCACATCTTCCCTTTGTAGAGTCAGCTTGGAGGAATGTTCCCCAGAACCACCACCCCACCCCCACCCTCACACACAACAGGGAAGGTCCTTCCTGCTGACGTTTTTGTGAGCATTTCTCTTTGGATTGAATCTGTTTCCTACTACTTTAGGAGCAATCTGTCAACCCGCAGGCTTCTGACTTGAGGCAGCCTCTGTTATCGATGGAACAGCTCTTTATCCAGTGAAATCTCGGCCTTGTTTTCTAATCCTAATTGTCCCTAATTGTCAATATGAAACTGGTAAGTGGTAACGAGGAGGAAGCTGTGGCTGGACTGTGACATCCCAAGAGGATTTGACCTTCTTTGCCAAATATCTGGATCAACCACCAGCCATTAGGCATAGTGCAGAGTAATTACATTGGAAAGGCTTTGGACAGATGGCTGATATGTTCCTGTTTATAATCGAATTCTTTCTTCATAAAATATACATTTATTTGATATCAGCCTAAGCATGTTGAAATGAATTGCCTGTTAGTTAGTACCCCCATCCTCTTTAAAGGGGAAAAAAAACCCTTTTTACCCTGATTTCTGTTATAATAACATTCAAAGATGAAAGACCCAGAAAGTTGGCTTTTAAACCTGGCAGTAAACCCAATAAACCAACCAACATCAAGAGTGAGAACACTGTCCGCAGTGACAAGATAATCTCAGAGACAGATCCCACTGGAGTTCATGTTCGATACAAATAGAGGTTTTAAAAATAGAGTGACCTGGGGAGGAGCTAAGCTGACCTAACTCCACGGCAAGAGGCATGCTCTGGCCCAAATTGTAAAAATAAGAGGACTGTCCAAGAAGGATAATCGTAGCTTACTGGGAAAGATTTTATCTTAGCAAGTCATAAGAAAATAGAAAGCAAAGCTTCCCATAGAAAGCAGAGCTTCCGCTGAGCTGCAGTTGCACATCAGCAGTGGTGGGTTTTATTGGTCCGTCTGTAAGCCATAAGCAGGTGGAAGGACCATCAATCAGGCAGGCTCAGGGGGAACTGTGGGATGGGGGATGCGCAGAGGCAGAGGGGGAGAGCAACTCTGAAGGCTCAAGGGTGGGTCAGGACCATGCGAGCAAAATCTTACCGGGGTATCTGTTTCTGGAACAACACTGTGCTGTCTCAGACTCGCAACCCCTCTGCCTGGCACTGCCTTGCCCACCCAAGATGAGATATCCCCCAAACTCAACTCAGCAGGGGCCTTCTCTGGGATCTCTCTTTTCTCCCGGGTGGGTCAATAACTCCCTTTGAGGCTCCCTGGCCCATCCCTCAGGGCCATATTCCTGATGACTCACTGTCTTGGACACTTATCTGTGAGTCCTTAGAGACAGAATATGGAATCAACTAAGAGACCAGCCTTTGGCCTTGCCTGTAAGGGATTGTGTAGATTAGGTTAACTGAGGTAGGAAGACCCATGCTGAAGGTGGGAGGCACCATTTCCTGAAAGAGGGCCCGTACTGTATGAAAAGGCAGATGCCAGCCGAGCACCAGTGTTCATTGCTCTCTCCTTTCTGACTGCAGGTATGTGACCAGATCCTTCGGGCTCCTGATGTCTGGACTTCCCCACATGATGGAATTGTCAGCCCAAATAAAGTTTTTCTGTCTTAAATGACTTTTGTCAAGGTATTTTATCACAACAACAGAAGCTGACAATGCCGATGCATTGGTACTCGATGACGTGTTCAACAACTCCCACACACAGACTCCGCTCATTCTGCATGTGTTATACATACATAATTGTGTAGATGTCTACATGTGTGTGGTAGGGAGAGTATGTGTGCACGTGTGTGTGTGTGTGTGTGTGTGTGTGTGTGTGTGTGTGTACATGTGTGTGGGAGGGAGAGTATGTGTGCACGTGTGTGTGTGTGTGTGTGTGTGTGTGTATCAGATTCTTGATCTCTTTCCACCTTAGTTTTTGAGTCAGAGTGTTTCACTGACTCTAGAGCTCACTGGTTTGGACAGGCAGGCTAGCTGGTGAGCTCCAGAGATCTTATCTTTGCATCCCAGTGCTGGGATTACAGGCATGCAGTGATGTGCCCTGCTTTTATGTGGGTGCTGGAAATCCCAACTCAGGTCTTCATGCTTGTTTGGCAAACCCTTACCTGCTGAGCCATTTCCATAGTCCCACCACATTGTTTCTTAATATGCCAGTGACTGTGAATGGAGGGCCTTTCTCTCTTGATAATTAGTGTAGAGTAAACACATCTCTCCATGCCAGAAAGTTTAGAGAAAATATACTAGAAGATGAAAACCTTAACTAAACTCACAGGAGACACCAGAAATGGAAGGGCATACAGATGATGCATTGTCTTGATTTTAGGTAGTTACTTTGAATCATTTCTGTATTCAAGAGATTACTCTGTGCCTAACTCAGATCTTCAGATTACAAGACACAGGGAAAATATATTGGGCATCTGCTCAAAGCTTGAGCTACACTGATGGTTTTCAGGAAAATCAAAATTATTAACTGGGGCCTCCAAGGACATCAGGAAAAAATATGCTCCTAAAATACAGCCGGCTACATCCATGTGGGCTAGATAGATGATGTCCACATTCACCAGTTATCTGTGATAGTGTTGGTTTCTTTTTACTGATTATATTCAAACAAATATATGGTTGATTTTTAAAATAAGCTACTGAGAATGATACTTGTCTTTTCAAACAGTAGTCTATTGAGATGCAATGCTTATAAAATTAATCCCTTGAAGGTGAATGATCCCCTGGCATCTCATACATTCACAGCATGGTGCAACCACCCACTCTGTAGATCTGTATATTTTATCACTGCTAAGTGAATCTCATAATTAATAAGCAATTCTCGCAGCAGTCACTGAATCCACGTTTCACCTTTTCGACACTGTCTTTTCTGGACAATCAGTATATTACTACATGGAGCCATATGGTGTGGGTACTTAGAGCCTGGAGACTCACACAGCACAAGGTTTGAGGTTCATCAGTCTTATAGCACATACTGGCACATTTCACTCATGACTACACGATATCCCATTGTGCATGTGTAGAGTTTCTTTGTTGGCCCCTTGATGGATCCCAAGCTGTTTCTGCTTTGTGGCTGTGCTGATATGAATGTGTGTCAACATGTTCTTGTTGGACTCTGCCTTCTGCTTTGGGGGTGTGCTGGATGGCTTTAGTGTCAACTTGACACACCTGGGTTGAGGGAGCCTCAATCGGGGAATTGCCTCTATTGGATTGGCCTGTGGCCATGTCTGTGGGGCATCTTCTTGATGAGTGATGTGGGAGGGCCCAGCCCACTGTGGGTGGTGCCACCCCTGGGCAGGTGGGCCTGTGTTGCATAAGAAAGCAGGCTGAGCAGGGGCCAGGAGAGCAAGCCAGGAAGCAGTGTTCCTCCATGGCCTGTGTTCCAGCTCCTGCTTCCAGGTTCCTACCCTGAGTTCCTACCTTGGGCTCCCTGATGAACTCAACCCGGGAGATGTGAGATAAATAAACCCTTTCCTCCCCAAGTTGGTAGTGGTCAGAGTGTTTTGTCACAGCAATGAAGAAACAAACTAAGACAGGGGGGTGCATACCTTGAGGATGAATTGTGTAGATGGTAAGTCTGTTTAATCCTGTGCAAGAGATGTATGAGTGTCCAATTAGGGGGTGTGAGTGTGCGCTTGGGGGTGCATGTGTGTGGTAAATGTGTGTGTCAACATGTAGGATGTGTATTTGTGAGCATGCATGTGGTGAGTGTATGTGTAGGTATGCATATGGGGGTGTATGTGAGTATGCATGTGTGTGGCAAATGTGAGTGTGCATGTGGTGGGTGTATATGTGGTTGTACCCCAGATGGGTGTTCATGAGTATGCATGTGAGGGTATGAGGTGTTGAGTGTGCATGTGTGGGTGGGTGCACTCATCTGTGTGTGCACTTGTGGAAGCCAGAGGTCGACTTGGAGTATCTTTGTGTAGTGTAGAGGTAACATCTCTACCTTAGTGTTTGAGGTAACATCTCTTCACTGAGCCTGGAGCTCACCCTCAGCAAGCCCAGAAGGGGATCCTCCTGTCTCAGCCCCTAGTGCTGGGGTTGCAAGGTACACCACCGTGACTGGCTTTTCATGTGGGTGAACTCAGGCCCTCACGCTTGCATGACAATCATGTTATTGGCTCTGCCACCTTGCTAACTGCTAACCTCGCACTGAGTAGATTTCAAGACCAGCTGCCACACTGCCTTCCACGTTCCCACACCATTTCCCCTCATCACCGGCACACAGACGCGTTCTGGCTACTCTCTGTGTAATTGCCATCAATCCCGTTCTGCTTTGCTTGATTTTAGTAATCCAGCTTGTAAAATCATCACACTGATGATTTGCATGTCTCCAGGGACTAGTAAAGCTGAGGATCTGAGTCCTTATTGGTCATTTGTGCTCTTTTTTTTTTGAGAAATATCTCTCTAGGTCCATTATCTGTTTTTTAATTGGGCTGTTTTTTGTTAAGTTATAGATGTTCTTTATACATTCTGCATATTAGACTCTTTCTACAAATTTGTATTACATTTGTTTATTGTGTGTGTGTGTGCGTGTGTGTGTATGTGTGCATGTGTGTGCCTATGTGAGGGGCATGTGTATCACAATGTGTGTGTGGTGGTCAGAGGACAACCTGTGGCAGTTGGTTCGCTCCTTCCACCACATGAATCCTGGCAATTGAACTCTGGTCTTCAGACTTGGCAGCAGGTTCTTTACCCACTGAGCCATCTCACCAGCCACTGGATTGTAAACTCTTATCAGATATGAAATTTGAAAGTATTTTCTTCCATTCTTTATGGTATTTTTTAAACTTTTCAACCATTTCCATCTATGCACGAAGGTTTTTATTTTTATTTTATTTTATTTTACTTTACATGTGTGAGTGCTTTGCCTTGCATGTAGGTGCCACATGCATGCAATGCCTGTGGGGGCCAGAGGGCATTGCATCCCCCAGAACTGGAGTTACAGATGTAATTATAGTTGTTAGCCACCATGTGGGTGCTGGGAACCAAACCTCTGTGTATTAGTCACTTTTCTGTTGCTGTGATAGAAACACTGACCCAAGCAATTTATAGAAGGAAGAGTTTACTTGAGCTTACGGTTCCAGAGGACTTATAGTCCGTCATGGCAGGGAGGCATGGTGCCTGGAGGTGGCTGGAGCAGGAGCAGCAGAAGCTAAGCTCTCACATCATCATGCAGGCACAGGAAGCAAGAGAGTGACTGGAGATCCAGCAAGGCTTAAGAACTCTCTAAGCCCACCCCCAGTGACATGCTTCCTCCAGCACAGTCACACCTTCTAAGACCTCCCATAACAGCACCTCCACTGGGAACAAAATGCCCAAATACTTGGAACCTATGAGGGACATTTTCATTCAAACCACCACATTCTGCAAGAACAACTAGTGCTCTTTACCTCTGAGCCATCTCTCTAGTTCTGCACTTTTTTTTTTATTATGGCAAAGTCTAATTCTTGGGGAACCTCTACCCCATAATAGCTACATTGACATGTTCAGCCCTTGCCAGGGATGTGCTCTGGTCACAATGATGTGATCATTTTTCAAAAATTGTCATCACGTTTCTGCTCCCCACACTGCCCTGGAACAAGAGACCTGTTGTCTGATGCTGTTGTCCCTCAGTCTCCTGGGGAGCCTTGGCCCTGAGCCAAATTCACAAGAGGAAGCAGAGGCAAAGCCCCAGTCCCCATGGGAGCATGCTCAGACCCTGTCTGAAGAGCTCCTGCACCTTCTCACTGGACGGAGCAGAAGTCTTCACACTGTTAAAAGTTAAGCAGCAGCTGCAAAGAGTCAGGATGGGGACAAACACTTTCCCATGTACAATCTACTCTTTGCAAACCTCCCCTCCCTTTGGTTCAGTGTTAAGAATGACCTGGGACTTGTTTTCCTTTGTGGATGGCAGTGCCCAAAGATTATCTCTCGTGAGGTAAAAGAGCAACTGTTTGTGTTATTTCACTGCATGTCTTTTTGCCTTCCGTGATACCTCAGTCTATCCATGTTGTATATGTGTGAGCACACACATGCAAGCCCAAGTCAACTCTTCATAAGCTGTTTAACTTCCCAGGATAATATGATGCTCTAGAGTGGGACAAAGTAAAATCAAATACAGTGGCGGGTGGGGTCTTTCTGTTTCTCTTCCACTTTCTCAGCAGTGTCACAAAAAGATCTGTTGGCTGTGTCTCTGAATTGCCACTGGTGACCTGAGGGAAGGCGGGGCTGCCAGGCTCTCCCTCCAAGCTTTCTGTTCTCATCTCAGGTCAGGACAGATGCTTCCCAATTCTGCCTTCTTAGTCCTGCCCTGCTATCCCACCAGTTCCTGCCTGGTTCTGCATCTGGAAGGCTCCTGACCAGTCTGAAACCATGTTAGACAATCACTGAGTGTGCCCAAAAGCTACAGAGGGACTGTGGCTGAGGCCCTGCGTGTGAGTGACCAGAGGGTGCTAGTCACTGACCCCACTCATTCCTGGCATTCAGTAGCCTCATCTCTAAGACCTTGGTCTCCAGACCCTTGTGGGCTTCAAACCAGATTCACAATTTCTGGATCTGTTTTCTGCCCATGTGCCTAAATAAATACTTCTTATTTTATCCAGGAAGTTCTAAATTTCCTTTAGTTCTTAATTTCCCCTTAAAAACATATTATATCTTGTTCATTTCCTTGAAAGGCAGGGCAGAGCATGATACTTTCTAAGAAAACTTTATTATAAGGGATTTAAAAGGTAGCTAGAAAACAAAGCAAAACAACTCAGGAAATCCTCTGTGGGAAATTCAACACCGTGCCAGATGGTTATGACAGGAGCTTTTCTGAGAAAGGCTGCCTGGAACCCAAGTTTCGAAATGTTTGAAGGTGCTGGGAAACCCTTTCTAGAAGCACCCTTTTCGAAGTTGGATTTACTGAAATCAGAGTGCTTCAAGGTCTGTGCTTTGAGAAGATGTACACTCACAGAAAGTTGCAGGTTGGAGGGAATCTGTAGTTGAACTTGACTTGTGATGAATTTCATTCTTGTCTCTAGCAAACACCAGTCTGGTTCCTGCCAGAGCCACAGCTCATGCTGGGACCTCACTAAGCCCTCTGAGAAGGCAAAAGGGAGGGTCTGAAAATCACACAGCAGTATGGAAGGTCCTTCGGGCCAAGGAGCTGTGCACTTTAAAACAGCTGAGATGGAAACCAGGTATGTGGGAGCATGCCTGTAATCCCAGACTTGAAAGGTAGAGACAGGAGGGTCAGAAGTTCAAGGTCCTTCTCTGCTACATAGGGAGTTCAAGGCCAGCCTGGACTCTTTGATAGTCTCAAAGCAAACAAACAACAAATGCACAGAATACAATTTCCAGTGCTGACAGAGACAAAGGTTGGTGGGATTAAGGTGAAGTTTTTCCAAGTGTGATCAAGTCATAATTAGTTCATTCCTAGTTCATTCAATGGTGAACCCACAGCTAGAAATATACACTTTGCTGAGACAGCTGTGCAGGAATGTTTCTATTAATAAGGGTCAATCAAACCAATTTCAACGTTCCCATCAAAGAAATCCTGTGTCTGTCATCATCATCAAGCAGTTGAGCCGAAGTGGAAAGAAATGTAAAGGGAAGCCCACCAGCAGGTGTTGTAGGAGTCAGTGTCCGGCACAGAATCAGAGATAGAAAAAGGTGAAAAGATAGGTACGCAACTCTATGCACACACATTCTCTGAAAGTTACTGGAAATATATCTAAGAAAATGGGCATCATGGTTATTTCATCTGTCTTACATCCAGCACAATGAGTTTATGCATTAAAAACTGAGGTAAGGAGAGCTGGAGAGATAGCTCAGTGGTACAGAGTGTATACAGTTCTTGAAGAGAACCCAAGTTCAGTTCCCTGCACCCATTTTGGGCAGCAACTGCCTGTAACTCCAACTCCAGGGGATCTGATGCCCTCTTCTGGCCTCTTGAGGGCACTTGTACTTACATGCATACCCCCCACCCCACCCCACATAATTAAAAATAAAGTAAAATTTCAAAAGTAATATAAGGCCAAGCTGGGGATGTAGCTCAGTGGTAGAGTCTGGCCTAGCATGCCCGATGGCCTAGGCAATCTCTAACTGTGTATGGCAGGGGTGGGGTCAGGATGATAAGACAAATGGCAGCAATGGTCAACTTTAGGAAGCTTGAATGAAGATGTATGGTGTTGGTCAAGGGTCTTTCCTTTTCCACGGTTTGTTTGAAATGTTTTATACCAAATAAGAAAAGCAACTGAAAACAATTACCATACTCAAAAGCCAAAAAGGTTTCACTGTTGTCTAGAGGGCACTCATTGGTGGGGGAGAAAGAGAATAATAATAATACAACCAAATGTGCAAGCAAAGACCTGAGCGAACCCAGCTACAAGGACCTGGTGGCCAGCAAACTCAGGGACCATCCCATGGCCTCCTGGCTTCAGGTCACTGGCATTGACATCTGATTCCCACACTGGGCATGGCAAGTATGCTTAGCCCACAACCAGCTGAAGGCTGGCTCTTGTTTACTTGGGCCGTGGAATTTGAGAACACTGACTTCTGGCTTCCCAGAGGACTGAGGGAGCCCCCAGAATGAGCTGTGACATTTATAACTCCCTCTGGAATTTCCATGTCCCCAAGCCCTCACCCAGCCCAAGGATGAATCACCGCTTCTTAGAATGGTGAAGCCAGTTTGGAAACAGCTGCCAAAGAGAAAATGCTATTAAAAATAGCTCTGGCTCCCTGAAAAATGAATTGCTTATTTTAAGAAGACAAGAGTGGCTTGAATCTGTCTTGCTTGCGTCTTTCATATTCAGGCACGGTGCCAGGCCATCCAAGAAAGGCCTGCCTGTCAGATGGGCATGCCATCTGCAGTGATGTAGCAGTGCCCACTCGGGGGGTTGGCATCTCTAGGCCAGGGCCACCAGCTGAGGTCTGAATCACCCTCCTTAAAGACCCCTTCGGGGAGGCCTGGGTTGTGGGATGTGAGGTTCTGTTTCCCCAACAGAAGGGGCTTCTTTGGTGTTGCCGTTTTTAACAGTAGCAATAAAGGACTGTTAGCATTTGAAAACTCTTGACTAAGACAATAGACTCTCTGGCCTGTGTGAAGATCTAGCATTCTAGTTAGACAGGTCAGTCACCTGGCCAAGGGACCACTTCTGACTAGGCAGGGTCACTTTAAACCATGCTAAGAGATAGGGGGGAAAGCTAATCCTTTAATGAGATAATGTACTTTTCCTTCTTAGAATTCCCACCCGTAGCCCAGTACCTTGGGGTGGGGGGCAGCCATGGAGCTTTGTAAGTCTGTCTGTTTTGCTGAATTATTCAGAAAAGCCTAACTTGTTTTCTTCTATCTTTTATTTATTTATTTTTAATATTTTATTTATTTTTATTTTATGTGTATGAGTATATTGCCTGCATGTATGTGAATGTACCCGTGTCATGCAATGCTGCAGAAGTCAGAAGAGGGCTTCAGATTCCCCTGGAATCTGGAGTTAAGGATGGTTCATAGCTGATGTTGTGCAATGTTGTGGAGGTCAGAAGAGGGCTTCAGATTCCCCTGGAACCGGAGTTAAGGATGGTTCATAGCCGCTGTGTGGGTGCTGGGAATTGAACCCGGGTCCCTGTAAGAGCAGTCGGTGCTCTTAATTGCTGAGCCATCTCTGGGCCAGCCCCTCTATCTCTTTTTAAAGCATGCTTTCCCAAACACTTTGGGCGTCTCCCAGGTTTGGGGCTTGTTTGTTCTTTCACTAAAGTGCCCTGTCATGTGGCTGCTAGTCCACCACGTTTGCCCTCCGTGCCGGCTTAGACACCATGGGCTTTTTTCCTCTGAGAGTCATGGTTTCTGCTTCGGAGGTTTTTCTTTTAAACTCTGATAAAATTATCCCTGAGTTTCCCATTGAGTCCATTCTTAAATTATTTTATTATTGAGACTAAGAACCCAAGAGGGAGCCGTTTTTCCCTGTAGCACTGTATCTGAACACCTGACAAGAAGCAACTTAAGGAAAGAAAGTTTTGTTCTGGCTCATGGTTCAGGGGAGAGAGTCCATCACGGTGTGGAAGGATTGATGGATTGATGGAGGGAGCAGCCTGCAGTTGAGGCAGCTATTTATGTCAAGGTGGTGGTCAGGAAGCAGAGAGACTCAGGCAGGGTGACCAGGCAATGGCCTTAAAACCATAGACCTGCATCTGACAGCTCTCAGCTCATGGACATCAGTTGAGAAGCTTCCACAATCTCCTCAAGCAGCTTGGGGACCAAATGTTCAAACACAGGAGCCTGTGGGGGAACTGAAACACTTCAGACCACTGTTCCCCAAAGAGCGCTTTTGGGGTGAACACAGTGGCCCACAGGCCTGCAGGAGGAAGATGCTGGCAATTTGATTTGGTTTTTTGAGCTTGGAATTTGCTATGTAGACCAGACTGACCTTGATCTCGCAGAAATCTGCCTGCCCTCTGCCTCCCAATCCTGAGCGCTGGGATTAAAAACTTGTGCCCCCATGTTAAGCTCTAATTTGATCTTTTTGTGTCTTAATCGAATGAACACAAGAGGGAGGTTGAGCTCTCCTGCTACTGGATGAGCAGGTGATGCTGGTATCTTGGCCCAGTCTGTCAGGCAGGAAACTCCACATGGCCCTCAGGTTGATGGCAGCCTCCCCCGGGCGTATTTGTTTTGCTTGTCGTGAGGTACTACAACTAAGTCACAGTGCCAACTGTAAGCAAAGCAGGATGCTAGTTAAGGAGGCATGACGGATGCAGCCACTTTTGTACCATGGCGGAAGTAGAAAGTCCAGCCTGACCTGAATTTTGAGTACCGTGTAAAGGACCAGGCCTCAGAGGGGCAGGGAGGGGACAGTGGGGTTCAGAGAGGTCAGGGAGGTAAAGATGGGACAAGTGGGAAGCGGGGTCCTTGGGAACCCCATCTGGGTAGCAAAGCCAGGCTCCTGCCTCAGGGGTCCATCCTTAGTGTGGCTGGAATAAAGAGCAGGTTCTTCCGAAGACCCAGGTCTTGGGTGTTCTCAGGTAGGTACACTCAAGGGTCAGGGTCATCCTTAGCTGTGAGATGCCAGTGTTGATTTGGGTCTTTGTAAGGCAAAGAGAAAGCTCAATGGAGAACGGGGCTTTTAGGGTATATAGCTGGGGTTTGGTCAGGGAGAGAAACTTGGTCTTTCTCTTTTTTTCTTGCTTTCTGTCCCTCCACCTCTCTTCTCTCCCTCCATCTGTCCTGTCCTTTTGCCATCCCTCTCTTTTTCCCTTTCTTGACAGAGTCTCAGGCACTCTATGCCCATAACAAACTTACTGTGTCATGGAGTACAACCTTGAACTCCTCCTGCCCCTACCTCCCCAGTGCTGGGATGACAGGCATGCACACCACAACTAGTTTATGCATCACTAGGGGTGGAACCCAGGGCCTCACACATGCTGGGCAAGCCCTCTATCAATGAGCTGTCTCCAGTCCCAAATGTTTCTTAAGAGCAAGTAAGGAGTTGGGGTGATGACCTTGAAAATAGTCAAACAGAAAAAGAAAAGTTTAATCACAAATTAGAAGTACTTCATTTGCAAAGACCAGCACTCCCAACCTGGAGAATCTTTGGCTCGGTGGGCATCAGTAGAATTCTGATAGCTTTCAAAATAATGCAAAGCTTACATGCAGGAGCAGCATGTCCACACCCCCCAGTGAAGGTGGGAAGTCCTCCTGAGGAGGGAAACGCTTTTCAGAGCAGAGTCAGCACTGTGGGAGGGTCCTAGTGTGCGTCTCTGTTGCTGTGATAAAACACTGGCCAAAAGCAGCTCAGGGAGGAAAGGGTTTGTTTGACTTACAGGCTACAGTTCTCCATGGAAAGAAAAAGATATCAGGGCAGAAACTCAAGGCAGAAAGCGCTTGTTTCCCTGACTTGCTCAGCGACCTTTCTTATACAGCCCAGACCTATCTGCCTATGAATGGTACTGCCCACAGTGAACTGGGCAACATCAATTACATTTTTTTAAGATGCCTCATAGACATGGCCATAGGCCAATCTGATGGAGGAAATCCCTTAATTGAGATTCCCTCTTTCCAGGTGGTTCTGGTTGGTGTCAAGTTGTCAAAAACTAACTAGTATATTTCCCCCTGGTCTGGGGTCAGAATCAGCCCCTGCAGGTCCTACACACAGCAAACAAGGTAGCAAACTGTGTGATAAATTGATTTTTGTGACTTTTATGGTTTTTATTTTAATATCATGTGTGAAATTTTATTTCATATATATTTTCCTCCCTCTGAAAAAAGGGCATGGTGCAAGCAGCCCCTGCTTTAGGTATCACAAGTTCTCCTTCCCTGCTACTTTTTAAAAGAACTAGAGTGGCTGAGGACAGAGCAGCCCCAGCACAGGGCACTGCCCTGTCTTGAAGGCGTGTGCTGTTTGGCTGTGCACTCTGTGCTCTGCACTTTGGGTTCCTTCCCACATGACACTTGGCTTGCTGCTGTTGTCCTTCTCGCCCTGGTGTCATTCTGTGACTTGCCCTGGACACTCGGTAACATAGTTTCCGTGATGACAATGTCTGAACAGTGGGAAGATCAAAGTGTCTGTGGCTGTCAAGATCAGTGTGAGGGTTGGCTGATGGCGCTGTTTTTCTTTGGGAGCTAGTAGTAACTTGTTCCTCTTCCTGGTTGCTGGTTGTACTGGGAGGTCTCTGTCCCATTGTGTCTATTAGTCATTGGTGCAATAACTGGCTTCTTCTTTCCCTTCCACACCAAGATGCGAACTAAAAATAATCCTGGAATGTTGGAACCAGTAATTAATGAATGAGTTACTAACAAGGAGTTTGAAATGCATGTATCTGCTAGTTTAAGGAGCAGCCGGTCTTTGCTTACAGAGCCGTTCAAAGAATTAGCCAAGGACTTCCCTGACTATGTGGACTGGATACATTTCTCCCTTTTTAACTGAGTGGGACTTAGGCAGAAAACACATTTCAATTATAGATTCAGAAAAAGAGAAGCCATGCTCTAAGTATGGCTCAGCTAGGGACTTGCCTTGCATGCACAAGGCCCTGGGTCATCTCTAGCACTGGAAAAAGGAAATGGTCCAGAAAGGAGACACAGAAGTGCTGTACACACGTGAATACCCTACAGAGGTATGCAGATGTACAACCAAGCTTGTGACCCACAGCGGATCCCTGCATGCAGATGTGGGGTGTTGGGGCCAGTGTCAGGTAGAGACATGGCTCTTTGATGGGTTTCTGCTCTTTGCCAGCGCTAGCTCACTGATCTGGTGAGACCTGCTCCTACTCCAGTGGCGATACCATGTCCCCTTGCCTTGTACCTAGGGCAGCCTAACAGCCATGTGAGGCAGAGACATCGGCTTTAAACATCTCAGCTTTCTTGCTAATGAACAGAGGCCAGAGGATTTAGGTCGTGCGCTGAGATCACGCAGTGAGAGGAGGCAGCTTTCCAACTAAGTAAGGCATCTGAGCTCAGAGCTTCTATGTGGTCAGTGTGCCATATATTTTACCTTGACAACAAGCATTTCTAAGTACTTCTCCTGTTGTATCTCCTGCCTCCTTTCTAACTTCCCCCACAGTAGAAGGCAAAGACCAGCTAAAGAGCTAATGTTGTACGGTAGCAATGGAGAGTAGAGAAATAAAGGCAGGGAGACTAGGTGGAAGTCTTGTATCGGATTCCCTCAGGGTTGCTGTGCCTCGGCCCCTGACCCCTGTGCGGAAGTTCTTACAGGACGTCTTTGGAATCTTTCAAGCGGAAAGATAGAAGTTGAGGTTGTGGAGAGGTGCCTCAGCACTTGACAGTGCTTGCTGTGCAACCATAAGGACTGGAGTTCAGATCCCAGTACCCACTCTACAAGCCAAGAGTCCCATGCACACCTGTGGTCTAAGCTCTGAAGGGGCTGGAGATAAGAGGATCTCCGGGGCTTACTGGCTTCTGGCATAACAGAGAAAACACAAACTTTGGGTTCAGGGAGAAACCCTGCCTCAAAGGATTAAATGCAGAGTGATCGAAGAGAGCAGCCAACACCCTCTTCTGGCCTCTGTACATGCACACGGGTACATGCACCAGCATACACATGGGCACACACACACACACACACACACCCATCTTTAAATAAAAGAGAAGTTGAATATGTTCAAGTAGGAAAAATATATTGAAATACTATAGCGTTGATTAAATGGAAACAGAAAAGAAAATTAGAAAGAGAGGAGGGAAGGTGGGGAACTGGAAGGGAAGAGAAAAGAAAGTAAAGAGGAGAGGAGGGGAGGGGAGAGGAGGGGAGGGGAGAGAAGGGGAGGGAAGGGGACGGAGGCTCCTTTGGCGGTGTTTCAAGTTCAGGAATGCTAATAAGAAGCAGATTGGAAGGATTTGTGTAGTTTACATTTGTACACACTCTGTAATTACTTGTCAAACACAGGACTCCCTCCAGAAGCCAAGTTTTTCACATTTACTATACATGGTTTTTGTTTTTGTTTCTTTTTGGAGATGAATAGACACTTTGGGTAGGTGTAGAGTTTTGATAATTCTTTGGTTGATGTTGAGGCTTTCATTTGTTGCCAAACACCAGTCTGCCCAGCTTTGAGGTTTTCTTCACACAAAACCTTAAATTCGAGGTGAAAATCTTTCCAGTCTGGAGATCACATTCTCTCACTCCTCGTGGCTAAATGTGCTTCTCCCCACTTCTTTTTCTTTAATTGTGCTTATTTGCTTGTTTGGTTTGTTTAGAGACAGGGTCTTCCTAAGCACAACAAGCTGGCCTCCAACTCAGAATCCCCTTGCCTCAGCCATCCAAGTGTTGGGATGACAGTGGGCTTGCTTCCTCCTCTGGGTGCACTTAACAACCCTCCTTGATTTCTGTGGAGGCAAATGTACCAACAAGAAAACCATTCGTGAAGCCACTGTTCTGACCTGTGGGAGGTAGGGGGAGAGCAGGGGAGGGGCTCTCCACACTCCACCTGGCTTAGCCTTGATTACGTGCTTGTGAGAACAGGGATGTGCCGCATCACCACAGGCGAGACAGATACCCCGAGAACCAGGATGTGGACACAGAAGCCCTGGGAGATCCATTTGAGCTGTCTCCTGGGGACTCAGAAACTTGGAGCAATGGCAGCTCCCTCTGGGACTGACACTGGCCTTCTTGGGTTGCCTAGCTCCTGAGTCCCTGCAAAGGGCTCAGTTCCCCTCCAACTCAACTTTCTTGACTTTCTTTTTCTCCAATGATGCCCCCAATGCTTTTAAACACAAATTTCTGTGGTTTCTCTACTTTAGATCAACATCTCAAATTGCTCTCAGCCATCTTCAATTTGTTCTCCACGTGGACTTCAAAGATCTCCAAATGCAATTGTGAGCACGTTTCTACCTTAACAAGAATGGATGTTAGGGCGAGATAGCTCTGGATGGCACACGGGGGTAGTACACACCACTACACATTTGTCAAAATCCATAGAATGAGCAGCAAGGCTATGCATGTGTGGAAGGGTCAAGAGTATATGATAACTCATCATATTTGTTGCATGAAACTAAAACTGTTCTGAAAAAAAAATAAAGTCTTTTTAAAAAAATAATTTACTGAGAATTTCATACAGGCATATAAGCATAAAAGGTGTTTTGATCAAATCCACGCCCACTCCCTCCCCTTCAACTCCTCCCATAGCTCCCCATCACTTTTTTCTGATAACATCATGTACTCTTTCTTCTTTTTCCTACTCTAACATTCCCCCCTCTGAAGAGGTAACCCTAAAATCTTTTAAGGATTAGATAAGTGCTCCCAAATAATTTTGCTATTTTTGTCCTTTGGAACAGAGTATGTTGCTAAGAGGCCCAAAGACATTTTGACTTTTAGCCAAGAAACTGGATGCTTTTCTTTGGGGTCTTTTTACACTAACTGCCTAGCCAATTCCTACCTCCTATTCTTATCACACCATCCTCTGAAGGGTTTACCCAACTTGCGGATAGGGAATCAAGATGCAGACTGCTCTGGCTTCTTCCATGCTGAACAGGGATGCAGGCTGAGGCAATTGGGGTACCCCTTCAGTGGGTCTATCTAAAAGACTCCCAAATTGCATAACTCTTATTTCTAGGGGGACAAGAAAGTCCTTGACTGGTGAATAGTAGACGTGAAGGAGAAGTAAAGGCAAGAGTAATTACATTACAAGTTCCAGACAGGGAACTAGAAAAAAGTCATAACAGGGCAATTTTCAAATGTTCGTATGAGAGTCCATTGGGATTTCTTGCTAAGGGCTTCCTCCTCGTTTTTCTTTTGTCTGCCAAGGCTTGGCTCAAGAGTGATGGATTCAGGGTTTGCTTTCACGTATTTTGATAGCAGTTGGAGTGGTTAGAATCAGTATCAGTTCCCTCTCAGAGGCTTCTAGATAGGGGGAGAAAACAAATTTATCCATCATTTTAGAACAATAGCAGGTTGTCTCCCTTAGCTACAGGTGGGCACTACAGTATTGCAGACCAAGATTTGAAGTCTTACATCTGAGCAGCACTTTCTGATTCAGAACAAAATCATCAATGAGAAATAATTGTCTGAATAACTTTTTATATGGACTTAAGCCTAATCTATGAGAAGTATAATCCCTTAACTCTTAAAGAAATATACTGATCACTTTACTCTTTGGCTATACTTCCCTTTTGGGTGTTTTAAGACCATACAGTTGGCCCAAATAAATCAATTTATTTTTACAATGAAGGTTGTTTGAGGATCTGCACTTTCCTTTTGGGTGCTTAAGACCATACAGTAGGCCCAAATAAATCAATTTATATTTACACTTAAGGTCATTTGAGGATCTGTTCCTCAGGGGTCACATGAGCTTGGGAGGAGCCGCTGGCTCCATTCTTTTACCAGTTCCATCTATGTGAAGATAAGTCAAAGGTCCTGCTTGACCATGTCTGGCTTCACTTGGAAGCATGGAGGAAATGTTTCCCCTGAGCTGACCCTCCTCTTTGAAGACTAGACGCTGGTCAGGTCAATCTCATGGGGTCTCCATGTCCTCCCTGAACAAGAGGACAGGTGACTCACCACAGTTACAGGACATTTTGAGAGATGTTCCATAGTCCCCTGGAACTTAGTTGACCTTGGAGGGCAAGGGGCAAAAACTGTCCTTTAAGTCCTTCTGACCAGATTAGTATAGGCCTCAAAGTATGGCTGTTAAACATCCAATAAGGTTAGTTCCACCAGTCTGGTACTTTCAAGTACCATGTGCTATGTAGATAAGGCTTGGGTAAAAAACCAAATGTTCTTAGTTGACTAAACTATGACCTTAGAAATTTTAAGATTATGTGTATATTATTTTTGTCTCATCCTTTACATATCATAACAAACCTACACAGACCTTCATCATTTGCTTAGGCTTTCTCATTTTTTCTGTCTGTTTTAGAAAATATCTCCATTCCCATATCCTTTTAACGTCTTTTACATTCTCATTTTCTTTTTTTAATAATTATGAGACATAATAACATTAACAAAATTTCCATCTGTTGTGAGAGATCATGTGTGATTAGGGCAAAAATACATACAGTTGGCTGGGAAGAGTGGCTGGATACTCCAGCAAGGGTCCAATGACCCTGTTTGCCCCTCCTTTAATGAAGGAGCACAACTGACAACAAGCCCAATTGTGACGATGTTTAGCGATCAGGCTCAGCTGAAGTCGTGATGATGGTAGTTATTTCATGCAGAAGAGACTACTGTACAGAATCATCTTATTAAAAGGACATGGAATTTAAAAGGATTTGGTGCTAAGATTCACAAATGAGGGCAAACATATGTCTTTTATTTTTTCTGAGTCTGTGTTACTTCACTTAGTATAACAGTTTCTAGATCCATCCACTTACCTGCAAATTTCATTATTTCATCTTTCTTTAATACTGAATAAACTCCATTGTGTAAATATACCATATTTTTGTTAACCACTTGGCAGTTGAGGGACACTTAGGTTTCTTCCATCTCTTAGCTATTGTGAAAAGAACAGCAACAAACATGGTTGTATAAGTGTCTCTACAACAGGAGAGTACTGGGTACATGTCCAGGAGTGGTATAACCAGGTCATATGGTAGGTTCATTTTTAGTTTAAAAGCTGTACTCAGTAACTTCTCATTCCTTTCTGATAAATGCATTATCCTTGCCAGTGCCAGTGTGGATCAGATTCTGAGTCCTAGATTCTTGACATCCTTTGCTTGGAATGCCCGGTTCCCATAGTTCCTCCTCAGCTCATCCTGTGCCAGCCCGAGCAAACTTTCCCTGCTGCCCTGGACCGGACCAGGGTAGTTCCACTCCATAAAGATTGTAGAACTGGACTGGGGAAATGGCTCAGTGGATAAAGTGTGAAGACCTGAGTTCACATCCAGAACCCATGTAAAGCCAGATGTATTGGTGCCCCTCTGGAATCCCAGTGCTCCTAAGGAGAGATGGGAGCTGGAGACAGAAGAATCCCCTGAAATTCAGAGACCAGTTAGCCTGGAGTACACAGTGACAGAACAAGGGATATCTTACGTTAAACTGGGTAAAAAGAGAGAACTGACATCTAAGGTTGTCCTATGACAACCACATGTATGCTGCAGCATGTCCATGCCCCCCAACTACATGACTATACCACACACACACACACACACACACACACACACACACACACACACCAGAACCAATCACAATATGTACTGTAATAAGTTACTAAGTGCCTGTTCTGCATCCTGATGGATGTGATCCTAGCATTTAGTGCAAAGACTGACTAGACACTTGATGAATGGCTTATAAAGCAATTTGGTATTTACAAAGAAGGGCCACGTTAATTGCCAACAATCCATTCACACTCAGAAGGTAAACAGATTTACTTCATTTATAAAGAAAGCTGAAACTTGAGAAAGCTAAGCAAGGCTGGGAAGAATGTAGAGCTGGGATTAAATTCTGTGTACGTCCATTTCAACTGTAATATTCCTCCCACTATTCTATAGCATCAATCTCCACCATTCAGAACTTTGTCTGGCACCTAAATGCATTATACACACTCATACCAAAGCATATCTGGGTGGTTAGGGACTTTACAATTTTTTCTATTAGCTGGGATATTGTGCAAAGTGTCCACCTCTTCCACATAAGCTGCAGGCATTATATTGTTGAGAGGTATGTCCATAGACGTGATGTGGGTATGCATGAGCATGGTATACTAGCTGTGCGGTTTATAATCTACGAAGCTATCATAAACATCCTGTGTATATTCTGTGGATTAACAGTTGGCTTGCATACTTTGCTAAGCATACTCCACGTGGCAAGGGGCCTCTTCTTCACAAGGTAAAAAATGATAGTCTGAGTGTGTTTGGACATGCTGGGGAGTGAGGGGATGTCTGCAGCCCTTGCCCTACCCAGGGGTTCAAGCAGAGGCCAGAACAGCACAGCTTCACATGGTCCTTTAAGGAGGTATACCACAGCCATTGAAAACTATCAGTAGTCAAGGCATGAGCAAAGCTATTCCAATGAGAAACATTTGTGCCCCTCATGTCAGCTATCAGACTATTGAGACAATGTGCTTCAAGAAGTTGGAATTGCCCTATGACCTCGTGCTGGGAGAAGGAAGAGACTGAAGCCTGGCTCAGGCCAGAAGGAGCTTGTGTCCCAGGAAGAGATCTCACACAATTCTGACACTTTTCAGACCACCTTGCAGGAAAGGCTGGAGCTGAGACTGTGGTGGTCAGTGATGGCGGGACTACACACTGGCCAAGCTGCTTAGCTAGGCATATCTCTCACCCTCTGTTTAAATCTAAACCTCATTCAGGACCCTGAGGATGAACATAAAGGTATGTGTGTAGGGGGTCCACTGGATCTCTTTATTTGTTCCTCTTCCCACAGCGGCCACAATGAATAAATTTCTCTGCTTTTCACTATGGCTTATCTGTTGAATTGGCTTCCTGAGTATGATAGCCAAGCCTGGATTGTTCAGGCTGCCAATGTCCAGGCTCTGACCCTGACAGAGCCAATAACAGCAATATGGTTGCCCTCTTAGAGAAAAAAAGAAATAATGTTCAAAGAAAACTGATCCCTATTGACATATTGATTATTTTTCCCAACTAGGGCAAAAAACCAAGGCAGATATAAAATCCAAAGAAACGGGGCAAAGTCAATCTATAGGCAGCTATTCCAAAACAAATTAACTTTGAGGGTAAACAGTATGAAATCATTGTCAGATGTATTTGAGAATTAGTCTGAGTCACATTCTGAGGTAGATATCCTGGTCTGAGTCATTTGGTCTATTTCTACACAAGAACATGGGAAACACAGGCATTGTCTCTAGATTTTTTATTTTATTACAAGCACCTAAACTCAGAGGCCGTTTTCACATGGCAGTGCCTGCTCCCCACATATAAACCTGTCCTTCACTTTCTCCATATCTCTCGCTCTACACTCTCCCAGGTATTCACACCTTAGCGTCATGTGGCACAATTAAAAATGAATAGCTGAAGCTCATGAGAAGAGATGCATTCATTGTGCATTTTGATGTAAACTTAAAATACAAAATGTCAAAAGTGCTTTCCTGGCAGCTGGAGATGGTCTGAAGTTATATTTTTTAGCATGCAACTTCTAAAACTGCATGCTTCGTGCATTTTTCAATACAAAGATACTCTCTCAGAGGCATGGCAGGTCATCTGGCTTCCTCCAAGTCAGTCATCTAAGAGGCTACAGTCCATTTATAACCTAAACCAAGAGTGACATCCCATCCTTCATACCAGATTCCATTCACTTGAAGTAAGTCAATGAATCCAGTGTTCATTCAAAGGGAAGGGCTTCTCAGGGTGTGAACACTAGCATAGGGATGTAGACACTAGAGGTAGGTGTGTGGACACTAGGGATGGAGCTCAGGACACTAGGGGTGAGTGTCTGAAGGGTCATCTTGGAGAGTGCCTACCACCCTTGATTTTGAGAATTTTCCTTGTTTGTTCTCAGGCCACCTGAGTTCTGGCATTTTTTTCTACATGTGTGGCTATGAGTATATGTGTATGTGTACTCACATGGGTATAGGGGTGCATGTGGGGGTACAGGTGCACATGTCCATGGTGCATATGTGGAGGTCAAAGGACAACCTCACATGTTTGTCCTTAGGTGCATAGGCACCTGTACCCCTTTTTGTTTGAGTCAGGGTCTCTCGTTGGTCTGGAACATCACTAAATAATCCAGGCTAGCTGGCCCCTGAGCTCCAGGATTTCCCCTGTCATTACCTCTCATCTCACCATCTCTGGGATTACAGGTATGTGCCACCACACCTTTTTATGCAGGTTCTGGGGATCTAGACTCAGTCCTCACACTTAGAACATTACTGATTGAGCCACCTTCCTGCCCCATAAGCTCAGCATTCTTCTTGCCTCCCTGCTGGTTCATAACAAGAGCCTGACCTTCAGGAACATTCCACTTCCAGTGAACACAGACAACAGCTCAGGCCAGTGTGTAGCTATTGTATCTCACACACACTCTGGCCCAGCGTCTGATACTGGTTGGATCCCTAGCTGACCAATCCTAGACTCCATTTGCCTTAACTTCTGTTCTTATATTTGATGCTATTGTAGTCTTGGTTCATGTTTTCAGCTGAAGACACCAGAAGAAACTCCAGCTAACAAGCAAAGGAAAGATGGCAGCTATTTGTTAGGGTTGAGGATGTCTATGAATGTCAAAGAACTTGGCTCAGCAAAGGAAATGCCCAACACAGCAAAGGAACTGACCAAGGGGAAACCAGGAGCCATCGGCCCAGTTGTACAGCTCACTGCACTCACTCCTGGGCACCTGGGAAGGCCTCCTTGTTCCTGTGGACACAGCATAGCCTCGAGATGACAGCTTGTGCTACTACAGCCACTGGCCAGGCTTAATCGGGTGCATTTATTAATTAAAGCCCAGTCACATGACATCCTGCTGCAAAGAAGTTTGGCAAGCACGGTTTACTCCTGAGAGCTCAGGGAGAGGGTGAAACAGGTATGGAGGGCAGAGTGACCATATGCTCAGCGACTGCCATAGCCAGCCCTCAGTAAGTTCTAGAATACTTTCATGTCCTATTTTTCCTAGTTAACTATTTCATCACTACATGCTTCCTGGTATCACGGGGAAACCTGAAGCAAAAGACACTTTAAAAAAATTATTTATTATTTTTATTTTACGTGTATGCATATATTGCCTGCATGTAGGTAATGCACCTGTGTCATGCAGTGCCTGTGGAGGTCAGAACAGACTGTCGGATCCTCTGGAACTGGAGTTACGGACAGTTGTTAGCTGCCATGTGGGTGCTGGGATTCAAACCCAGGTCTTCTGCAAGAACAATCAGTGTTCTTAACCGCTGAGCCATCTCTCCAGCCCCAAAAGCACTTAAAAGAAAAAAAGAGCAGAAACTATAGAAAGAGATAGATCCACAGAAAGGCAAATCCCAGCACCCACATGGCAGCTAACAATTGTCCGAAACTCCAGTTCCAGGGGATCCGACAGCCTCTTCTGTTCTCCGTGGACACTGCACGACATGGGTGCACTTATCCACATGCAGGCAAAACACTCATACACATAAAATAAAAATAATAAATAAAATTTTTTTTTTTAAAAAAAGAAAATCTCATTTACAGAGTCAGGGTCCATGTGTGATGCTGAATGTTTAACATAAGTACGCCTCTGTTAGGACAGGTCACCTGAAAGCCACAGGACCTCCCTAGGCTCTGGGGATGGGACTCAATTAAGAGAATGATTAAAGATCTATCTACTGTGGGAACCAAGAGGGGCTGAAGGAAGCCTTCTGGGATAGCCACTTGTCCCATCCCCAACCTCCATTCTCACCTCACTGTTATCTTAACATGTTCAAGGTCACCAAGCAGAATAGAGAATTTAAATCCAGTCAGCTCAGAGCCTTATTCTGTACGTGACCTCACAGCAAGTTTGTAGCTCAGCTCTGCTGAAGTGATGATTATGCCTAAGCCCTAATTCAATTTCATATCAACTGTGGACAGTTAAGGAGCAGGAAAGAAATCTGCACCAGGCTTGCCTCAGTGAGCTGGGTATCAGGGTGACCCTCAGAGCTGGGCTTTGGAGTGACCCCTCAGAGCTGTGTGTTGGGGTGACCCCTTAGACCTGGGCCTCAGGGTACCTATCAGAGCTAAGCCTTGGGGTGACACCTCAGAGCTGGGCCTCAGAGGTTGAAACACCATCTGTCAGAGGCACCTCAGCTAGACCTGAGCTATCAAAACTACATTTGGAAGGAGAAACAAATGCTCTGGGGAGTAGATCCTTAGGACCACTGGCACCTCCAAAATCAACTGGCTGCAGTCAGTAGCGACCTCTTTAGTTGCCCCAGTGTATCACATGAAGCAGTCTGCATGGCAAATGCTGTAAGAGGCAGAAACCCTGCTGTAGGACTTACCCACTGAGTGTCTTCCCAAGGAATCCTTTCCACCCACCTCCAGGCCCAGACTTTCTCCAACTTCTGTGGGAGTCTTAGAGAGATGTCACCAAATCAGGAGCCTTGTGTAGACGCATTGGTTCGGAGAGGCAAGACAGGGAGGAGCTTGTGTTACCACATAAAAGATATTCTTTTACATGAAGTTTGATTAAAAACTGTCTTTTGTTATAGCATGAAATGCCCCCCATCAGCTCACAGTCTGAACATTTGGTGATGTTTTGGAAGGTTGTGGAACTTTCAGAAGGTGGACCCCTGCTGGAGAAAGTGGGTTTCTGGGGACTGAGCCTTGAAGTACTGTATCCCAGCCCCACTTTCTGTTCTCTCTGCTTCCTGACTGTGACTGCAATGTGACCAGCAGCTCCCACTCCTGGATCCTGCCAGTGCGTCTTCTCTACCATGACGGGCTGCATCTCCCTCAACTGGGGGCGAAAACAAACCCTTCCTTCCTTACCTTGCTTTGTCAAATATTTTGTAATCCCAAAATGAAAAGTAACTAAAACATCTTCCTTTATGATTGGGCCAATGTTTTATGACATATACATCAGAAAAGGTCATCTATTCTCTGGACTTGTTTTTCCTAAAATAAGTGGCACTGCTCCACTATATCTCTATGGAACCCATATATGCGGCCTTTGTGGCTTTTCCCACCTCCTTACCTGTAACAGTTGTTGGACAGATGGCCATTAATGGCTATTCCTAGTTCAAAACCTTTGGGAATCCTCCGAAAAGCTTGGGAGCATCCAGGTGCTAAAACGCAAGGCAGTATGGCAGTTTTCAACCAGCATGGGGTCTCTAATGAAAGTTATCATCCTGAATTGGGACACACAATATTCTAGAAGGAAATCATGGCTTTTGGCTTGTCTCAAGTGTAGTGATCATTGTAAGAAACATTAATGTTTTCCTGTGATTTCCTCCTCTACCCTGAGGAATTAAGGGTTCATTTTCTTCCTTGTTGATCATATTATTCACTATGTATTTAGCATCTAAATTAAATGAATGAATTATCACAGGCAAACGCATTTGTTTTACATCACGGGTGACATACTAAGACATTAGCATTTATAAAACATAAATAGTGGTGACATTCATGTTCATGTTTTTGAGATCAGAAAGGAGGCAGGGGAAGTGAGAGAGGATTGTCAGGCACAGCCTCCTCAGCTGCCTGGCTGCCTGCAGCGAGACCACCTGCCACCCCGGGAGTGCTGGAACCCTCCTTACTGGGAGGCTCAGGGCTGAGTTTAACAGAGAGGCAGGGGCAGTAGTAATCATAAGCCTTCACACGGGCCAGCACAGGCTTGGGGGACACTATGTAGTTTGTTCCACATAATATAATGCAATGAAAAAGGGGTTCTAGGACTCAGATTTCAGTCCTTGTTCATCATTGTATACAAGATCCAATTTCAGGACCTAGGGAGATGTCTCAGTTGATAAAGTGCTTGCCTTGCAAGTATGAGGATTTGAAATCCAGAACCCAGGAGGAAAAAGTCATGGTGGTGGGCATTTGTAATCCCTGCTCTGGGGAGGGAAAACAGGAGGTCCCTTGGGGCTTGATGACTGGCCAACCTAGCTTGCTTGGGGAGTGCCAGGCTAATGAAAGACAAGCTCAAAAACAAGATGGGGGGGTACCAGAGGAAGGATACCCAAGGTTGACCACTGGTACACAGATACATACACAGGCACAGACACACTGACACACACACACACACACACACACACACACACACACACTACAATGGAAAGGGGTTCCAGCACTCCGATGTAAGTCCCTAAACACTATTGTATGGAATGCCTACTTCCAGACTCTTGCCAAAGACACTGAGCATTGGATGTAAGATGGCAGAGATTCATTTCTTCGCCTCATCACCTATCTATTTTCTGATCAGGAGTGAGACAGGGTCTCCACAAGAGAACCTGTGATCAGTCATTGGGAAAGGCAGGGGCAGGACCTGGTGAGACTTATGAATTACAATAGTCCTGCCCATGCCATCAGGCTGGCTCAGGACACTGGCATCCACACCAATGGGGAATGTGGGAACTGTCAGCAAGGGGCAGTGATGAAAAGCAGATAGCTGGGGATGCACTGTATAGAGTTCTTACTTCCCTCCCCGTCAGGCACAGCTCCTGGAGTGGAAATAGAGTTAGGGAGGAACCCAAGTAAGATTTATCACAAAGGCATAAATTCAGAACACTGACACAGAAGGCTGCAGAGCCATGGCTCCTGCAATTTTGCGTCTTAGCTGGTATGAATCTGTGTGATGGATTATGTGGGTCGAGTAGTCTGTTTACACCCACTCGGAGGGGTCCATGGGCCAAGCTGGGCAGCTGCACATTCCAAAATAATATAGAAAGTAAACATCTGTGAGGGAGAACATAAACAGAGCAGGGACCCTCCAGGTCCTGGCCAAGATGGACTGTGGAAAAGCTCCCTGATCCATCTTTCAAGGTTATTTGGGGTACATTTCCCTTAACTGTCTACCAACTCTGTAACCCAGAGAGACTACCAGCCACACACGGGACTGGGGTAGAAGAGGATGCCTGCATGTCTCAGTGAGGTAAAAAAGGACGTAGATCGCAAAAGGAACCCCAGTTCTTGAGATATACGGAAAACGGGCTTTCCTTAAGCGTCCATCTCTGTCGTTGTCTGACTTCTGCTTTGCCAGTATCTTCTGTGAAGCCTGAAAAGCAGGATCTGCGCATGCGCGATAGAGAGGCACCCTCTTAGGGGAGAGATTCAAGATGGCAGCACACTGGCCCCTGTGCGCAGGGAGCGTAGGATGCTGGGAGCTGTGGCTGTGTTCCTACCCCACTGTCCCTGATGGGCACACCCTGGCAGGGTGCATTATTCCAAAAGTGAGGGGACATTGTCTGCTCGGAACAGCATCTTACAGGAGCCACAACCTCTTGCCACTTCTCTAGACGTGCCACTCGTGTGTGCTGTAACCAACCAGCTGTTACGGAAAGAGAATGCAAAGACATTTTACAGAGAGGACAGGAAGGCTGTGATTTTCCTGAGGAACGCCATGCAGTGAGTGATCACGGAGCCTGACTGGAACTTCAGCTCTACAGCGTAGGAACCATGGACATAGACTCTGTATTCAGGGAGAAAACAATTGCAGAAGATTCAGCCTCACATTTTGCTCCTGTGACTGGTCACTGTCTAATTCCTCTGAGACTCTCCAGGAAAAGAGAGGCCCAGGCACTGAGGAGTGAAGACAGGGAGATTAGCGTAGGAAGGAAGAGGCACCTAAGGACGTGGCACCAGGTTGCCTTCCTCCTCGGAGGCCAGGACAGATAACTGAGCATTTGTGCTCACACATGCATGGTTCATTCCCATTAACACAAAAAGAGAAGCAACCCACGGGTCCACCAGATAACACAGTATTAGCAGACTGTCCTAAGTATATACAATGGAATATTATTCAACCATGAAATGGAGAAACGTCCTGACACATAGATAAAACATAGAGATGTTAGGATGCCAAGTAAAAGAAGCCAGGCATAAAAGGACAAAGCTTGTGTGAGGTACAAAAACAGGTGCATTCATAGACAGAAATAGAAAGATGGGTGTGGGGCTGGGGGAGAGAGGGTTCAGAATGGTGAGGCTGTTCTGGAGACAGATGATAGGATGATGGCACAAGAGTGTAAATGGGCTGAAGACCACGGAAGGGGCCACTAAAAAATGTTGCAGTGGCTAAACGAGGAAATGCATTCTTGCAGTCCCAGTACCAGGAGGCTGAGGCAGGTTAGCCAAGAGTTGGAGGCCAGACTGGGCTACATAGTGAGTCAATAGATAAATAAATAAATAAATAAATAAATAAAT
>NW_008348657.1:2322923-2324049 GCF_000622305.1 Nannospalax galili
AACCATATAATTAGAAGAAGCATTTCATTACAACAGCATTGACATATTCAATAACAATTTCCAGAGCTAAGATGCATCTCTTTCAAAACCGGCTGTAAATTTTTAGGTTTATAGTTGAATTAATACATTTATACAATATTGTACTCCATATAAACCCTATAAAACAAAATTAAATGAGGTTTTAAACTTTGAAAAAGATCTCCATTTCATTATTAAAATATACAGTTTCATACAGAAAAATTCATTTTTAATACAATTGACACAATTTTTTAAAAAAGTCAAAAAATGCTGGACCACAGACCAAGATCAAATCATTATAAGGATTTCTCGCTCCAGTCATGGTAAATTTTGTATAAAACCTTGTATGTAGCACACCTAGGCTGGGGGCTGGCACACAGTCAGTGTTTAGCAGGTATTAACCCATGCCATTGTTCTGGCTCCTAGATTGTTATTTCTCTCTTTTATTAGTTGTTTATTCTCTCTCTCTCTCTCTCTCTCCCTTCCTCTCTCTCTCCCTCCCTCCTTCTCTCTCTCTCTCTTTCTGAATGTGGGCCTGCTCTTGAAGGCCATGACATGGGCGTGAAGGTCAGAGGACAGCTTTTGGGAGTTGGTCTCTCCTATTTTGTTTTGAAGCAGAATCTCTCTTGTTTCTGTTGCTGCAGTGTGCACTACAGGCCAGGGGGCCTATAAGTTTTTACTGGTGAGCCATCTCACCTGCCCTAGATTATTTTTATGTAGAAGGTGAATTGTATTTGATCCTTTATGCCTGGGCTCTCATTTAAAAATACATTGCTCTTTTAAGGAAAAATAAAGCTGGTTGTTAGATGAAAATTAAAAAAATATGGATCATCAAAAAGATTAAAGTCACATGGCCTATAATCCAATTAAATAATCATAGCCATTGTGATACTTGATATTAACTTAAAGTCTCTATGATTTGTATATCTGGAAAATAAGATCACTCAATTTTTATTGTTTATCAATTGATTTTTTTTCAGTTCATTCATTCTGCAATTATTTATTGAGCAATTGTTATCTCAATGTGGTGGTTTGAATGAAAATGTCCCCCATAGGCTCCAAGTTTTTGGACATTTTGTCCCCAGATGGTGGTGCTGTTTTGGGAGGT
>NW_008348657.1:2324107-2333243 GCF_000622305.1 Nannospalax galili
AGGCTTACAGAGTTCTTAAGCCTTGCCAGATCTCCAGTTGCTCTCTTGCTTCCTGTGCCTGCGTGATGATGTGAGAGCTTAGCTTTTGCTGCTCCTGCTCCAGCCACCTCCAGCCACCATGCCTCCCTGCCATGATGGACTATAATTCCCCTGGAGCCATAAGCTCAAATAAACTCTTCCTTCTATAAATTGCTTTGGTCAGTGTTTCTATCACAGCAACAGAAAAGTGACTAATACACTCAGGTTTTCTAGGCGGAAAAACCAGAAAATGCAAAGGCCCAGAGGTGGATGCTGACAGTGCGAACATCTTTCTACATTTTAGTGCATTTAGAAGTTTTGTTTTGTTTTTAATTTTATGTGTATGTGTATATTGCCTACATGTAAGTAAGTGCACCCATGTTGTGCAATGTCCATGGAGGACAGAAGAGGCTGTAGGATCCCCTGGGACTGGAGTTATGGACAGTTGTTAGCTGCCATGTGGGTGCTGGGATTTGATCCCAGGTCTTCTGCAAGAACAACCAGTGTTCTTAACCACTTAGCCATCTCTCCTTTTTGCATTTTGTACCTTCAGAGTCAGCATTTTTACTCCCCTGTACAATGGTAGCATAATTTATTTAACAATATGCTGTGGAAATTCTTATTTACAAACCCTTAGTTCGCTGAGTGTGAAGCAACACGCCTGGCAGGTGGTCAGAACTTCAGTCCTCCTTTTCACGTAAGGAAACCTATGATCACTACCCTGCTTCTGGATGACCCTGGAATTAGTTGTAGTTTCTGAAGCCTGATTCTGTTCTAAAAACTATGCAGATGTTGATGTGGGTTCTTTTCCACCCACCCTAAGAAATAACCATTGCATCAGTGGGGAATCAGAGGCACAGAGTGACTGAGTGCCTTGCTCAAAGTCATGTGGCTTAGTCAGAGGCTGCAGGCCCTAGCTGTCCACCCTGGAGTCTGTACATAAATCTAACCTACTGACTTCTTGGAATCTGGAGTTGAGGACAAGATCTAGCCCCTAATGACTCACCCCGAGTGAACCAGTTTCTCCAACCAAGACCAACCTCAAAGAATTTCACCATTTCTAAATAGTGCCATCAAACTGAGACTCTGTAATGGATGAATCCATTGATTGAGTTATAATCACTGGATCCACCAACTGAGGACCAAGCTCCAACACAGGAGTCACTGAGTTCCAGGGACTCTGGGAGATGAGCACTTGTCTCTCCCAGGACTCTGTGGTTCCTCATGGTTCAGTAGGCAATGATTTTAACCCAAGTTGGGAATCTGCCACTGCCTGTGCAGTATGCAATGTGGACTGGCTTAAGATAATGCAAAAAGCTCCCATTCATAGCAACTCTGCGGACCTGGCAGGCAGGAGCTGCAGGGGGAGAGGTTCCTTGATTAGCCATCTGCTTTAGTTCACTTCTTATGGCTGTAACAGAATAGCTGAGACAGTTTGTGTATAAAGAAAGGTTTATTTAATAATTATGATGTTCGAGGCTAGCAAGTACAAGATTGGGTGGCAGCATCTGGTTGGCGCTACTTCAATATGTGGCAAGAAATGGAAGGACCAGCCAGTGGGTATGAAAAGGAAGAAAGGGCAGGAGAAAGAGGGTGAGCTTTTTGTTCTTTCTTTCTTTCTTTCTTTCTTTCTTTCTTTCTTTCTTTCTTTCTTTCTTTTCTTTCTTTTTCTTTTATTTTTTGACACGGTCTCACTAGTCCCAGCATGCCTGGAAATCACTATGTAGACCAGGCTGGCCTCAGTCTCCCAAAGATTCACCTGCCTCTGCCTCCCAGACATGCCCAGCACGATGACCTTGCTTTTTAACTACCCACTCTAGTGGTAACAAGTCCAGTCCCTAACTATGCATGAGGGCTCCAATGCCATGATCCAGCCCTGTCCCACTGACCACTCCTCCTGGCACTACCACATGGGGGCATGAAACCCCAACATAAGGTCTGGTGGGACAGACCTAGTGCTCTGATTCTATTCAAGGAAAGGTCTCCAGTGTCCATTTTTCTCTATGGCAATAACTGAACTAGGTATTGATGAGTATGTCTTATCTAGTGGTGTTTGAAAACTGAGTGTACTAATAAAATATTAATATATAGTAAGGCCAACATGTCAGGAAATGATTGCCACCAGGAACACAATGTACCACTCATGGTACTGTGAGGAGGCACGCCTGCCCCAGGGACAGGGACACAGGAGGCAGCAGGCTCTGAAGAAGGCAGTGTGGCACTAGAAATGTGGGAAGAGCTCTATATTCATTTCTCTTTGCTGTGACAAAAATACCTGACAAAAACAACTTCAGCAATGAAGGGTTTATTTTTGGCTCATAATTTGAGGGCACAGTCCATCATGGAGGGAAAGGCATGGCAGCAGGAGCCTGAGGCAGCAGGTCACATGGCATCTGCAGTCAGGAAGCAGAGAGAGATGGATCACTTCTTCCATCTTATTCAGTCCAAGTTCTCAGACCATGGAATGGTCAGGGTAAGTTCCCACCTCAGTCTAGAAACTCCCTTCCTGGTATTGCCAGAAGTTTGTCTCTTGGGTGATTCTAGATCCCACAAAGTTGACAGTGAAGATTAACCACCACAAGCCCTTTCATGGTTTCCACAGGAAGCAGCAGGTAGGGCCAAGCAAGCAGTGCAGGGGGTGGCTCGTTTGAATCCTTTCAGCAGCTCTGGGCCCCAGGGGCCACCCCCAGTTATCTGTGACCTGGCAGTGGAGTGATAGTGCAGTTGGGGGTCCAGGGTATAACAGCCCCCTAGAGGTGACAGAGAGGATTGCCAGCTCTGGATGAATTCACTTGCAAATGGAAGTCAGGCATGAAGTTATCCCTTCTCTCTAAGCTAACCTGGGAAGGGCCATCCTCCAGAGTCAACAAGTCCCTAAGATGTCAAAGCCTCATAACACAGAAGACGAAGGACATGGCTAATATACAAATGACCATCCAGAGTTTGTTGCCACTTGTCTATGCAACTTTGGAACCAAAGTGTTGTGTTATTCTCCACGAGACAAAGGTCCCTGGTCTGAGCCTCTTGTTCCTATGGCAGAATGTTTCTCTCAGTTAGTAGTTTCTTACTGTCTGCCTCCAGTAAGCCTTGTGTGGAACAGCCTCATAGAGGGTCTGTCGTGGCCCACCCAGACCCATCTCAATTTCATGGTGCTTAGATGCAGGCCTGAAAACAGCTTTGTTGACCTGATCTGTGCTGTGAACCAAATCTCTAACTAGGAAGACAGACCAGCCCTTGTCAGCCTCATCATGTATTATCTGAAGTTTCAAAGCCTTCAACAACCCTCCCTATAAAATAAATATTAATAAGTTATTTTCATAGTATACATTATGCAAACCTTGTGGCAGTGTTTCAAGAAATAGGTCTTGGAAGTAGAGTAAGCCTCGAAATTGGCAATGTCTGTGTATGCAGTATAGTTAACCTTACTGGGAGACCCGAATGCTATCGTACTTTAAATACCAGCCATCACTTGCAGCACCATTTCCCCAGGTTTGAGTATCAAACGTGGAAGAAGCAGGAGCATTGTGGACTTCCCAGGCTTGGACTGAAAGCTGTGTCTGTGCATTTGCACGTTGCATCCTTTCTGGCTGTATCTTAACCCCCACCCACCCTGAGGCCTTTCATCTGAGGTTTCCTCATTTCATCCATCTCTTAAAAAATCTAGTCAGCTGTTAACAGAAACCCCTCTCTCCTAAAGCTTCACTAAAGTCATCCAGGGCTAAATTCAGGTCATTTACTCTCCTATCTCAACTTTTTCTAGAGCTGAAGGCTCTAGCTGGGTCTTCCTTCCATGTTGTCAGAGGCCACCGAGTTGCGCTATGACATAGCAGGGCTTAGTAAACACTCAGCTATAACCCTAACCCACCCTAACCTAATCCCATCTGTTGCCCAGCTGCTGAGCCATTGCCCCATGTTATTATAGCAACATTTAAATTGTGCTATTAGTTTTTCAAAACCTCTCACAGGGGTCTGGAGAGATGGCTCAATGGTTAAGAACACTTACTGCTCTTGAAAAGTACCTGGGTTCAGTTCCCAGCACCCACATGTTGGCTAACAGTCATCCATAATGCCAGCACCAAAGGATCTGATGCCCTCTTCTGGCCCATGGGCACTTTATACACATGTGCACATACATATATACATGTAGGCAAAAATAACTAAACCTTTTTGAAAAATCCTCTCACAGTAATGTTCTCAGCTAACGTAGCAGATCAGTCTCCATTTTTGGTGGTTTAAAACAAGTTCATTTCTTTTCAGAGAAGAATACACACACAAAGAAAGAGCAATTAGGAAGAAAAGAACAAAATTTGGTGTCTATGAAAAATAAATGAGATTATTTAAATATTCATTACAAGCTATCTATTTTGAATATCATTAACATTTCAATTCCCGCGTATAAACACATGCAGCAACAAAACCACTCGTGAGCAGAGATCTGGTTAGCTTTTCTGTTCTTACTTGAAACGTTGTCTCAGAATGCCTCTGGGAGTCTGTGGATATGCAACGGAGAAGGTGAATATCTTTCCTTCCTTCTCTGAGGATCCGATAACCCCAAGCTTGTTCCCAGGATTGGTTTGATAGGGTCAGCTGGAGCTGGGCCCTGTGAACATCATCTTGATTTGGTACAGACACTGCTGAAAGCAAGCTGACATCACATTCCAGGCTCATCTCTCACTTCTGGTGTCCCTTTGAACTTCTTAGAAATGTTCAGAATTATGAATGAGGGTGTATACAACAAGAATCTCCGGAGTTTCATACCAGTAGCAGTTCCCAGGAAATGTTAGGAGCCAGGATGGGCAACATGGGAGCAGGAGGCAGATACAGAAAGATGGAAAGAACAAGGCAAGTGCATATCACAGAGACCCTAGAGACCTGTGGGGCAGGGCCATCTTCACAGAAGAGCCTAGAGACCTGTGAGGCAGGGGCATCTTCACAGAAGAGCCTAGAGACCTGTGAGGCAGGGGCATCTTCACAGAAGAGCCTAGAGACCTGTGAGGCAGGGGCATCTTCACAGAAGAGCCTAGAGACCTGTGAGGCAGGGGCATCTTCACAGAAGAGCCTAGAGACCTGTGAGGCAGGGGCATCTTCACAGAAGAGCCTAGAGACCTGTGAGGCAGGGGCATCTTCACAGAAGAGCCTAGAGACCTGTGAGGCAGGGGCATCTTCACAGAAGAGCCTAGAGACCTGTGAGGCAGGGGCATCTTCACAGAAGAGCCTAGAGACCTGTGAGGCAGGGGCATCTTCACAGAAGAGCCTAGAGACCTGTGAGGCAGGGGCATCTTCACAGAAGAGCCTAGAGACCTGTGAGGCAGGGGCATCTTCACAGAAGAGCCTAGAGACCTGTGAGGCAGGGGCATCTTCACAGAAGAGCCTAGAGACCTGTGAGGCAGGGGCATCTTCACAGAAGAGCCTAGAGACCTGTGAGGCAGGGGCATCTTCACAGAAGAGCCTAGAGACCTGTGAGGCAGGGGCATCTTCACAGAAGAGCCTAGAGACCTGTGAGGCAGGGGCATCTTCACAGAAGAGCCTAGAGACCTGTGAGGCAGGGGCATCTTCACAGAAGAGCCTAGAGACCTGTGAGGCAGGGGCATCTTCACAGAAGAGCCTAGAGACCTGTGAGGCAGGGGCATCTTCACAGAAGAGCCTAGAGACCTGTGAGGCAGGGGCATCTTCACAGAAGAGCCTAGAGACCTGTGAGGCAGGGGCATCTTCACAGAAGAGCCTAGAGACCTGTGAGGCAGGGGCATCTTCACAGAAGAGCCTAGAGACCTGTGAGGCAGGGGCATCTTCACAGAAGAGCCTAGAGACCTGTGAGGCAGGGGCATCTTCACAGAAGAGCCTAGAGACCTGTGAGGCAGGGGCATCTTCACAGAAGAGCCTAGAGACCTGTGAGGCAGGGGCATCTTCACAGAAGAGCCTAGAGACCTGTGAGGCAGGGGCATCTTCACAGAAGAGCCTAGAGACCTGTGAGGCAGGGGCATCTTCACAGAAGAGCCTAGAGACCTGTGAGGCAGGGGCATCTTCACAGAAGAGCCTAGAGACCTGTGAGGCAGGGGCATCTTCACAGAAGAGCCTAGAGACCTGTGAGGCAGGGGCATCTTCACAGAAGAGCCTAGAGACCTGTGAGGCAGGGGCATCTTCACAGAAGAGCCTAGAGACCTGTGAGGCAGGGGCATCTTCACAGAAGAGCCTAGAGACCTGTGAGGCAGGGGCATCTTCACAGAAGAGCCTAGAGACCTGTGAGGCAGGGGCATCTTCACAGAAGAGCCTAGAGACCTGTGAGGCAGGGGCATCTTCACAGAAGAGCCTAGAGACCTGTGAGGCAGGGGCATCTTCACAGAAGAGCCTAGAGACCTGTGAGGCAGGGGCATCTTCACAGAAGAGCCTAGAGACCTGTGAGGCAGGGGCATCTTCACAGAAGAGCCTAGAGACCTGTGAGGCAGGGGCATCTTCACAGAAGAGCCTAGAGACCTGTGAGGCAGGGGCATCTTCACAGAAGAGCCTAGAGACCTGTGAGGCAGGGGCATCTTCACAGAAGAGCCTAGAGACCTGTGAGGCAGGGCCATCTGAGACCCTAGAGACCTGTGGGGCAGGGCCATCTTCACAGAAGAGCCTAGAGACCTATGAGGCAGGGCCATCTGAGACCCTAGAGACCTGTGGGGCAGGGCCATCTTCACAGAAGAGCCTAGAGACCTGTGAGGCAGGGCCATCTGAGACCCTAGAGACCTGTGAGGCAGGGCCATCTTCGCAGAGGGGACTGAAAACCTGTGGGGCAGGGCCATCTTCACAGAAGAGCCTAGAGACCTGTGGGGCAGGGCCATCTTCACAGAGGGGCCTGAAGACTGTGGGGCAGGGCCATCTTCGCAGAGGAGCCTGAAGACCTGTGGGGCAGGGCCATCTTCACAGAGGGGCCTGAAGACCTGTGGGGCAGCGCCATCTTAGCAGAGGAGCCTGAAGTCCTGTGGGGCAGGGCCATCTTCACAGAGGGGCCTGAAGACCTGTGGGGCAGCGCCATCTTAGCAGAGGAGCCTGAAGTCCTGTGGGGCAGGGCCATCTTCACAGAGGGGCCTGAAGACCTGTGGGGCAGGGCCATCTTCACAGAAAAGCCTAGAGACCTGTGGGGCAGGGCCATCTTCACAGAGGGGCCTGTAGTAATTGCTTTTCTCATTGCTGTGACAAATACCTAGCAAGAAGGGATTTGAAGACAGAAGGGTTCACCTTGGCTCAGGGAAAGGAAGTCATGGTGACAAGACCCATGGGGCAGCTGGTCACATCCATCCACAGTTAGGGAACAGAGAGACGATGCTGATGCTCAGCCCACTTTCTTCTTTTCCCTTTTTATTCAGTTCAGGACCCCAGGCCATGGGATGCTGCCATCCACATTCAGAGTAGATCTTCCTTTGTTAATCCTCTGGAAAGACTCTCACAGACACATAATTGTGTCTCCTAGGTGGTTCTAAACCTGAGAAAGTTGACAATTAAGATTAACCATCACAGAACCTTTCAGGGAAACCAAAAAGAAACAATATGTGATGCAGGAATTTCACTAAGTGTCAAGAGAATAGCTTTTAAACCTCAGGTGAGGTCAAACATGTTTGAGGTCCCAGCTACTCAGAAGGCTACATTCTACTCCAAGGGTTCCTGGGCAATTTAGGAGAGAGGGGGATTGGGCTAGAAACAGAGCCAGGCTATACCCCTTCAGCCTTGCCCCCATCAACTCTAGGATGGCCCACCTCCTAACACTGTGCCAACAGCTGGAGACCAAGAATCCAAACACAGGAGCCTATGTGGATAGTTCACATTGAAACTACAACACCGAGATGTTAGTGTTAAGTCAGGAAAGAAATCAAAGGAAAACACCTAAGACTAGAGCTGGCTGGTTCCTTTTCCTCCTCTGACTTCATGATTGTCACATACAGTGATTTCTGTAAATTAAACATTTTAGTTCTATGTTAGGATAATTCCTAAAGTAGATTCCTATGGCAGTTACAACCAGCATAGAAGCTACAGTTTTGATCATTCCATATTTTTAACAGTAGAAAAGTTTCTGGATTAACTCATCAAAACACAACAGAGTAACATGGCAGCAATAGCCTCCAGAAACAGGCAATGCAGAGAATAAATAATTGGGCTAAAGTGCAGGAAGCTGCAGTCAAATCCATGAGGATGAAGTCCTCCCTTTACCCAGCCAGTAGAACCAGTTCCATCCACTGCTGTCTTCTCAGGTCTCTGCAGGCTTGGGCAAAAGTAGAGGTGAAATAAGAAAAGCAGCTTGCAGAGAAGGAAATGCTGTGACAAAGCCCTGCCTGGCAGAAAGCTGTTTCTTCAGAGCAACTATCCACAGGAGTGATGCGGAATCAGCAAGCTCCAGGTAAAAGTAAGAGATGCTGCTTCAAAAAAACACAGTGCAGCCAGGAGTGGTGGTGCACAGCTTTAATAAAGCCCAGCACTTGGGAGGCAGAGACAGGTGGATCTCTGTGAGATGGAGGCAAGCCTGGTCTACATAGCAAGTTCTGGGCCAGCTGGGGCTACAGGGAGACCCCATCTCAAAAACAAACAAAACTTACCTAGAAACAAACAAGGTACAGAACATCTGAGGAAGATACCTGAAGTTGACCTCTAGCCTCCACATGTATACACACACATACACACATTCACATACATACCCATGCACATACACAAACACATATGTAAAGTACACCTCTACATGTGTACCCATGCACCCCCTATGCATATGTATACCTGTGTACACATATGAACACACACACATGAGCGTGTGTACTCCACTTGTGTGGCCATGCACACACTAACACACATGAGTACCTACGCATATACATGAACACACATGTGTGCACCTCTCACATGTGCACCTGTGACCACAGACACTGTGCTGGATAGCTTTAGTGTCAACTTGACACACCTGGGTTGAGGGACCCTCAATTGGCTAATTGCCTTCACTGGACTGGCCTGTGGCCATGTCCATGGGGCATCTTGATCGTTGAGTGATGTGGAAGGGCCCAGCCCACTGTGGGTGGTCCCACCCCTGGGCAGGTGGGCCTATGTTGCATAAGAAAGCAGGCTGACCAGGGACCAGGGGAGCAAGCCAGTAAGCAGCGTT
>NW_008348657.1:2333358-2408793 GCF_000622305.1 Nannospalax galili
GAGATGTAAGACAAATAAGCCCTTTCCTCCCCAAGTTGGTAGTGGTCAGAGTGTTTTGTCACAGCAATGGAGAGACAAACTAGGACAGACACACACCACATACAAATGCTGGGTTTAGCATCTGTAACTACATTTTGTTGTTATTTGGATCTTAAGTCTTCTTCTGAAGGCTCAAGTGCGGCGGATCTCTGGTCGGTGGTGCTGTTGGGAGGTGGGGGAACTTTAAGGAGGTTGGGCTTAGTGGGAAGAAACGAATGTCTAGGTTATTATTATTATTATTATCACTACTACTTTGTGTGTGCTCATATCTGTGTGTATATGTGTTAGTACTCATGTGTGCATGTGCATGTGGGGGGAGCAAGGGGGTAGGTGTGTGTAGAGGCCAGAGGTCAACCTCAGATGTTGCTCCTCAGGACAGTCATCACTTTGGTGCCTTGGCTAAGCAGGCTGGGCAGTGAGCCCCAGGGATGCAGCTGTCTTTTGTCGGGTACTGAGATTACAAGTGTATGCATCCATGCCCAGCTTTTTGGGGTTCTAGGGATTGACTTAGGTCCTCGCACTTGTGAGGCAGGCACTTTATAGACTGAGCCATCTCCTAACCTATTGTCTTCACTGTGGTTGCTGTTATTTTGCTATGCTGGGAACCAAGTGCAAGGCCTTGTGCACAGCAGGTTCGTCCACCACTGAGCTCCAGCTCCAGACTTTGCAGACTCTCTTCAAATACTGATATCCCTTGGCACATTAACAAAATGGAACACTTTTATATGTATATGCAAGTTTCCCAGAGAACATCTATTATATATGTAATTTGCATTAGTGAATAAACTGCGGTGTGTGCAGATGTCACATGCACATCCAGTTATGTTGTAGGAAAATCAGTCCCACACCTTGTCAAACAGTCTAACAGTCTCATGTTACACAGTGATGTGGGGTGATGAGAAGTGAGAACCTACACACACCTCACATACATACAGCATTTCAGGGCCACTGCTTCCCCTTGCGCATCGGCACTGAGACATTTGAGAAGGAAAGTTGGCTTCATGCCGACAGAGTCCTGTGGCTTTCTTTGTTCCTGCCCATGGAGCCCATGACTGAAAGCCACAGCCTGTGCCCTGGGTCCAGCCGTATATGAGTTGTCATCAGGGGAGGGTCATCCCAGCTTACAAGTAAGCAATCCTAATGTCACTTCCCAGAGGCTCACAGCCCCTAAGCCACATCCCCAACCATGTGTAGACCCCAAATGCAGTCGCGGGTTGTGTCTCAGGATTGAGATGTGACCATGGACACATTCATTTGATATTTAGTATAATTTAGTCCGTTAGCCATGGCAGTCAGCCTTTGGAGAATGAGAAGGAGAAGGCTTAGCTAGAGTTCTTAGTGAGATATGGTGTGGAAGGGGGTAAGGGGGTGAACCAAGAGTGAGGAATGTGCCTGCAAACAGGAGGAGCAGCAGGGACCAAGCGAGGCGGTGACATGAAACTGTCAACACCCATGGAGTGGATCAGGACCCAGCAGCCTGTCAATGGCAAATCCTACAGATTCACATGTGGGTGTGTGGACTGACCTAACCATGGTGCTTTGTTCAGAAAGGGAGGCACAAAGAACACAAACAGATCCAGGGAGCAGCGCCTCCTTTCTCAGGTTGGCATTAGGAAGTGAGGGGAGATGAGACCACTTCTGAAAACACCACTGGGTTCAAAGATGTGCAGAAGCAGTGTGACCTCAGATGCCTTCCCAAATGGGCACTGTGGCCTGCCCTGTATTGGACATCATTGCTAAGGAACAGGATCCTTTTAATACTTTATTTATATTTTTATTTTATCTCTGTGAGTGTATTGCCTGCATGTATGTAAATGCACCAGTGTAGTGCAGTGCTCACAGAGGTCAGAAGAGGGTGTCAGAGCCCCTGGAGCTGGAGTTACAGATGGTTGTTAACTGGCATGTGGGTGCTGGGGAACCAAACCCAGGTCCTCTGCAAGAGCAGCTAGTGCTCTTAACAGCCTAGCCACCTCTCCAGCCCCAACAGGGCCCTCTTCCTTGACTCTTTTCCTCTCCTCTCCATGGTTCCCCCAGGAATACTAGGCATCTTCTTTAGTTTACCATCACTTAAAACAACCATACAGGAAGTGAAGTCATCTGGGGTGCTGTTCTAATGGGCAGTGGATGCCAATCAGCCTGCAATCCCTAAGGAGCATGTTTGCACAACTCAGGGGGTACTCGGGTGTCCTAGGGTCCCAGTTCTCTGCTTCTAGTGGGTCCTGAGAGATCTCCATGACTCCTTTTATTTCCATCTCTGATGCTAATGACAGCAGAATAGAGCTTGAAGAATGAGCCTGATACCTCAGCCATTTCGGGGCCATCATTAATTTCCTGCACAGCCTGATTTATTAGTGGGCTCCCCTTTCCATCACCATCTCTTTCCTCCAATGCACTTATAAAGCTCCATTCCCCTCAACCCCTCTGCCAGAATTATCTTGACAAGTGCCATGTGTCTCGGTTCTGTTCCTCATTGTTTTCCTCTCCCTACAAGTCTCAGCATGGATCTTCTTACCAGAAAATCTACACAGACTCATTTCCCAAATCTATTGTATAACTCTTACTGGGGAGACGTGAACAAATATCTATTCACCCCAGATAATTCCACCCTTGTCTAGGTGAATGAATTAATGTGTTTATTATGGTTACTTATATGAGTATAGTGAGGGAACATGGGTGAATCAAAGGCAGGCGCATCATTGAAAAGCCCACGTCAGCACAGGTGACAGCTCACAGAAGCTGCGTCTCTGCACAACTCACAAAAGCTGCACAGCTGGTAGGCAGCTCCACTAGACAGTCCTCTTCATCAGCAACTGTTCGCTGCTTTTGTAAACTTGGGGAGTGTGGGTGAATCTTGTGACTTTCTGATCTTAGTGAACCTTATGAATTTCCTTAGTTTCCCTAGTCTTGTGAGCTTCTCTACCTCTGGAAACAGACACACTGCAGGATCACAGCAAGGATGTCAAGGGTCTTTGACCTTTCCCTTCTTGGTGGGATTGTGCTTCTGACTGAATTATTCCAGTAGCTGGGTCTGTCTTCCTGGTTGCTTCCTTTGCCTGCTCATGAGTGTCTATGTGCATACCGAGCTGAGCCTGAGGATACTGTCCTGCCCACCTATTCCCTCAGGGCAGCACAGATCGGAAGGTTGCCAGGAAAGTCATTCCTTCCAGGTCTGGAGTAAGTGGGCCTGAGCAGAAGGACACCTGCCTGCTGTGCTCTCTGCCCTCTCTTTGCCCTCTGCATTAGTTCCTTTTCTCATTGCTGTGACAAAATGCATTACAGAAGCAATTTAAGAATTTATTTTGGCTCATGGACTGAAAATATAGTCCATCCTGGAGGGGAAGGCAGGGTGGAGGTCATGGTACACGAGTTCATGAGGAGCTCATGGTACAGGAGCTCTTGGCTGGAGCTCCTTGCAGCTCCACAGGAGCAGACCAGTAATGCTGACTCGCTGGTGCCAACATTTCTCCTCTTCTCCCTTCATCTAGTTGGGGTTCCCAGCCTGTGGGCTGAACCCTCCTACATTCAGGTGGGTCTTCCCTCAGTTAATCCTTCTTGGAAATGTTCTCACAGACATGCCCAGAGATATCTCTGAGGAGATGCCAAATCCAGTCAAGTTAACAATGGAGATTGACCACCACATCACCATGGAAAGATACAGATGTTACAGAGACTCGGTTGCCCTCTGGGTATCCCAAATGCACAAGAATCAAGACAAAGCAAGGGTATTGGTTACTTTTCTCATTGCTGTGGCAGAATAAGTGGCAAAAGCAATTTACGGAAGGAAGAGTTTATCGTGGCTCACAGTTTGAGAGCACAACCCACCATGGTGGGGAAAGTGTGGTGGCAGGAACATAAGGCAGCTGGTCACATGGCATCCACACTCAGGAATCAGAGGGAGATGGAGTCCCATGCTCAGCTTGATTTCTCCTTTTCATTCTGTCTAGGACAACAGTGCATGGGGTGGTGCTGCCTGCACTTGGGCGGGGTCTTCCCTTCTCAGTTAAACCTCTCTGGACCCTCACAGCGGTGCACAGAGGTATATTTCCAAGGTGATTCTAAACACAAGTTGACAATCAAAATTAACTTTCACAACTGACATGCAAATAAGATCCATTCTTGGTCTACCTCTCCACAGAAAGTAGTCATGGTATCCCTTCCAAAAACGCTGCTGGGGAGGACCCCAGGAGCAATGGACTATGAGCAAGTCACGGGCAGAGGACTTGGAAGAGGTTCTCTGGTACTCCACAAGCCAGTTGGCCCGTGCCCACACACTGTTCCTGCAAGCTGTCTGGGTCAGAGAGGATACACCAGGGACATTGGTATGCTTCCAAATTCTCCCTCCCAGACAAATTCTAAAGAGATTCAGAAGACAAGTGGGTGAAGAATAAACACTTCGAAGACTCCAGCTGATCTCAGGAACCTCGTGAAGGACTAAGCTCTACGACTTGGCAAGGCATTGACCCACTGGTGACTGAGGGACAGCTGGCATCTGCACAGGGTTTCCTGTCTGGGCATCGCAAAGTCTTGTTTTCCTCCCTCAACAGCCTTTTGAGAGACAGCTTTTAGTCGAGTACCTTCTGTAGAGGAAGAAACAAACAGCATTCACCAAATCTGAGCACTTTGCCCTGGAGCACCTTGCCCAGGGAGCAGCTCAGCCAGGCTCCAGCAGTCTGCCCAACTCCAGAATCCTGCTCCCAACCGGTGGTCCTCAGCTACCTTGAACTGCACTGGCTCCATCAAAGAAACAGAAAAGTGACACCACAGCTTTGATCCATCTACTGTGACCATGTGCACCTGATATCAGCAACAGCACTGAGCAAGAGCACCTCACTTTATGTCTATGGAAAATAACAGATGGTAGATTCTGGGCAGAGGAGGTGACTCGGGTGATAAGCATAAGGATCCAATCAGCAGAACCCATGTGAAAAAGCTGTGTATGGTAGCAAGCAGATAACCTCTGTGCTGGGAAGATGGACAAGAGGATTCCTGGGGCTCTCTGGCTGGCCAGGCTCGCCTGCTTGGTGAGTTCCAGGCCAGTGAGAGACCCTGTCTCAAAAAAGTAAAGGTGGATAGCACCTGAGTAATGACAGACAAGGCTGTCCTCTGGCCTCTACACACACACACACACACACACACACACACACACACACACACATACACACACACACGCGCGCACGCCCGCACAAAGAAATGGCAGTTTCTAATATACCTCCCTGTTCAGTAGATGGTGCATGACCCTGGGTGGGCACCCTCCCTTTGGGATACACTGTAGCCCACTGGGGCGGCTGCATTCAGATGCCATATGCTTCAGAGGAGGGCAGTGCTTCTCCCAGGAGCCTTGAAGGCAGGGGTTCTGTGAGCCTGCCTTTTCTCTGGTGCATCAGCTTCCTTGCTAGGCACTGTGCGATTCCAAAGCTTCATGGTCTCATAGGCCTTAAGAGATTCAGCTCAGCACCAGAAGGCTTGCTTTTTCTATGGAAATGTCCAGTCAGGACTGTGATGGGGAGGAATGAGTCCTGTAAAGCTGGCGAGACCCAGGAAGATGAGGGGTGCCAGGGCCCCATTTGGCATGCCAGCAGCAGACACTGGCAGTGAGCAGGTGGGACCACATAAGCATCCGCAGGGAGATAAAACACAGAGCCATCCTACTTCTGTGAGGTCAAAAAACTGTGTTTGTCTAGCTTGGCGAGGTAAGGGAGCTGGTAGAGGGAGCCAAGGCCATCTGGACCAGCTCAGTGTGCGGCACCTGTCCCTGAGAGTATGTCAGGATGTCAGGGAGGCAGGTGGTCGCTGAATGCGCCAACAGATCTTGGAAGGTATCATTCATAAAATATTGAATGGCTGAGGATGCAGGGCACAGGCCACATGGCAATAATGACAGTTTTGGGCGTGGGGGGCCATGGGGAGAAGACTCCATTCATTCCTGACTCATCCAGCTCAGGCTGGATGCCTGTAGGCTCTAGTTGCTGTGGATGTGAGCCGTGGAGTCAATCCAATGGCTCTGACATTAACAGAAGCAATCTCTGACCAGGGATGGATACTCTGTAAAGGGCCCACATATCAAATCCTGACCATGGATGGTTACTCTGTCAAGGGGACCACATGCCAAGCACTGGCCAGGGTCGGCCACTCTGTCAAGGGAACAACATGCCAAACGCTGGCCAAGAATGATCTCTCTGTCAAGGGGACCACAAACCAAACCTTGGCCAGGGATGGCCACTCTGTCAGGGGACCACATACCAAGCCCTGGCCAGGAATGGCCACTCTGTCAAGGGGACCACATGCATTCTTCTGACACTTGTCCATGTTTCTTCACCACAAAATGTAGTAGAATCTCAGGCAAGGGCAGGATGGAAGGGGCCCTCCAACTTACAGCTATTTTCAGGGACCTCTGACCTTGTCAGGGACATTAGGCTCATAGCATAATCTTACAGAGAGAGGGACAGAAAGGGTGAGTGACAGGCAGGAACAGTGATAGGAGCTAACTTTCGATTCTGTGAAGCAAGGTACATCCCTGTGTTTATGAGAACTGCAATGTCGACTGTGGGTGTCTTTCCCCCGTGGAGGAGACAGCCATAGCCTGGAGTAGCATAGCTATGACCTTATAGGATTGTCCCAGACATGCTATCTGCTGCTCGGGTTTTTACTACCTAACCACTGGATGTGGAGGAAGAGGAAGCACCTGGACTTAGTATGCCACTCAGGGCTTGAACCCTGGGCACCTAGGGGTGTGCACCCCACAAGCACTATGAACCTTAGTTGCAGGCCGAACAGCCTTGGCATATATAGGCACAGTCAGTGTGACCAGTGGGGGAACCATGAACTCCACAACCCTCCACCAGAGTGAGTATTGGGATGGCAAGATGGGACTACAAAACAATAGAACAGAATGGAGGTTACAATAAAGAATCCAATTAGAAGAGGCTGTGAAGTTGGAGAGATGGCTCAGTGGTTAGGAACACCTATTGCTCTTTCAGATGACCCAAGTTTGGTTCTCAGCACCCACATCAGGCAGCTCACAACTGCCTGTAACTCCAGCTCCAAGGGATTTGATGCCCTGTTCTGGCCTCCATGGGCACTTGCACTCATGTGCACATACTCACACACAGATAATTTTTAAAAGAATAGGAAAGAAGAGGCTATAACTCTAAGTTGAGGAAACAAAGTCATTATAAACCAGTTACTAGAGCCCAGCACTTCAAGTCCTTCTCCAGACAGTGTTACAAATCACAGTAAAGTTAGAACATTTGGTAAAGCCACAGCACAAGGCAGGATCATTCCCAAAGCATGGGGCTCACATTAGTTCCCCAGATTTCTATCCTTAGGACTCCATATTTCAGGAATCCCGGTCTTTAGTAGCAAAGTTAGTGTTTTTTGGCAGGCCAGACAGGCTCTTTTCTATTTGAGATCTGCTTTTCCACAGTCAATATGAAGGCAGAAATGTTAAAAGGGCCATCAGTTCAACTTTGACTTCACAAAGCATGTGTAAAGTGGGAGCAGACAGCAGCCTCTGCCAGGGGGGTGGCAAACAAGTAGGTAGAGGAGAGACCTGGCTGAAGAGATGGGAATGGATCCCATGGGAACCGTGATTCACGCAGAGCTCTGAGAAGCCAACCAGAGACTAATGGAATTCTGTTCCTTTAGACCCAATGCTAAGCAGCTTACAAGAACAAGCCCCAGGCACCTTGCTGATTCTGCTGGAATTTTCAGGCTCTCATCAATGAATGTGAACCTGAGCCCTGGGTCTAGAATCTTCCAGGTAATGGAGAACTTTCATTTTCCTCTGTCCACATATTGATTGCTGGTATACTTGTCTCTGGATACAAACTCCATCTTATCTTTTCCCTGGAGGAATTGCCCTCGGCGGGTGGACTCTCTGCTGAGGAGCTCCCCAGGCCCAAGCTTCTGGGACAGCTGCTCTGAAGACCAGCATATCTACTCAGAAGTGCAGAATTTAGCCTGCATGGGGGCCAATGCTCTTTTATCTGGATGTAGGGTGTGAGGCAAGGTCTCACTATGTAAAGCCAGCTGGTCTCAGACTTCCAATCCTCCTGTCTTGGCCTCCAAAGTACTGACTACAGGTACATGCCACCACGCCAGCTCAGGGTCAACACTTTCTTCAGAAGACCATTTTATGGGCTAGGGAGCTAGTTCAGTTGATAAAATGCTTTCCTAACAGCGTGGGGACTTGAGTTCAAGACCCAGAAGTCTTGTTGAAGAATCCAAAGATGGTGGTGCACACTTGTTACCCAGCAATAGAGAGGTTGAGACACATGGATCCTTGAGACTCGCTAGCCAACCAGCCTAGCCTACTTGACAAGCCTGGGGAAGAACAGATGAGGTTGTCCTCTCACCTGTACATGCACATGCACACATATACATATACACACACTTGTGACCAATTTATTAACTTACATGGGTGGAGCAGCCCTGACCTGAAAATCTGAACTCTGAAATGCTCTAAAATCATTTTACTGCCCAGAAAGTTTCAGGTTTTTTAGCACTTCATATTTAATATTTTTACATATTTTATTTATTATTTTTATGTGTCTGAGTGCATATAAGTGCACCTGTGTCATGCAAGGCCTGCAGAAGTCAGAAGAGAGTGTTGAAATCCCCTGGAACTGTAGTTCTAGACGGTTGTTAGCTGCCATGTGGGTGCTGGGAATTAAACCTGGATCCTCGGCAAGAGTACTTGGTGCTTTCAACTGCTGAGTCATCTCTCCACCCCCACCCCCAACCCCCGTGTTTACAATTCTTAAAGATTAAGAATGCTCAACTGGTTAAGTCTATGTCAATATTCCAAAATGTAAAAACCTTCCAAATCTGAAATACTTTTGGTCCCAAACATTTCATGAAAGGTTGATACCTGGATGGAACAGCGACCTGGGACCTGATACTGGTCACCTGCTAGGAACACCGTTGTTCATCCAGGCCAAAAATCCACAAGGCTGATAGAACTGTAGATCAAAAATGGCACCATGTGCAAAGAGTAAACCAGCAGGGAAATTGTGAGGAATACCTGTTCCAATCAAAGTTCTCTGTGCTGCTGTCTCACATGTGCTGTGTGCTGGTGTCTCACGTGTGCTGTGTGCTGCTGTCTCACATGTGCTGTGTGCTGGTGTCTCACATGTGCTGTGTGTTGGTGTCTCCATGTGCTATGTGCTGCTGTCTTAGCTTTTCTCCTGTTGCTATGATGAAATGCTCTGACAAAAGCAACTTTAAGGGGAAAGTGGTTTGTTTGGGCTCTCAGTTCCAGAGGGACATGGTTCATCATGGCGGGAAGGACATGGCAGCAGGCAGGGGGAGTCATGGAGGCAGACGCAGGAGGCTGGCTGGTCACATCAAATGGGCAGTCAGGAAGCAGAGGGCAAACAGAAAGTGGGGCTGGGTAAGGAAGCCTACCCTCAGTGACCCACTTCCAAGTTTAAGCTAAGAGTTAACAGACTAAGGCAGGGAAGCCAGCCATGCCCGTCTGTGTCTTCTCTTTGGCCTCTCAGTGAGGTATTCCTCCCTTCCAGGTATCAGGCAGGACTCCCTCTGAAATCCCACTTCCATTATCGGAAAAGGTGGGCCAAAGAATTGCTTTATGATCAGCTCCAAGATAGGCAAGTGGTGAAAGATGACAATTTGGAGGCCACACTTTGACAAAAGAGTTCTAGTTTCTATGGGAGAAACTAAAGCAAAAAACAGGAGGAGATCAGAGACTTCGCCTCTGGGGTTGCCTCTCAGACTTCACTTTGGAGATCTGGTTTTCCAACTGTAGCACAGCCATTCACGGAACGTTGTTGAAATGGTACATCTTAGAAAGGGAATAGATTGGCGAATAGGAGCCCAGATGAAACATGCAGGTGATGAGGTAGGAGGAAGGTGGGGTAACTCCAAAAGGACAATTGGAGAGATCGTGTTGAACAAAAGCTCGTGGTAAGATTGCACAGAGGTAAATACACCCCCTCCTTCACCACAGACTACATCCCAGGCACACATGTGTCTGATGGCATCTACATAAGCTCTGCTGCCTTATCAATGCCAATATCCTCACTGTGGTATTTATTCTACTAATGTTATCTTAGAGATTTATTTTTATTTATGGTATGTAGTATATGTATCTATGTGTGTGTGTATGTACACGTGCATGTAGGTTTCCGCAGAAGTCAGAAGAGGGGGTCAGGCTCTCTGGAGCTGGAGTTACAGGAAGTTGTGAGCCACCTGATGCAGGTGCTGGGACTTGAACTCTGGTCCACTACAAGAACAACAAACATTCTTAACTAATTAGCCATCTCTCTAGGCCCTCTGCTGATGTTTCAAAAGATGTTGCAGCAGGGAGATCAGATGGGGGCACAAGTGTGGTCTTTCTGTATTATTCCTTACAACCATATGCAAATCTACAATGACCTCATAATAAAGTTTATTTTAAATTTATTTATTTATGTGTGTATGTGTGTGGGTGCGCATGTGGCACAGTGTGCATATGAATGTCAGAGGATAGCTTGCAAGAGTCAGTTTTTTCTTTGTACCATGTGGGTCCTGGGAATCAAACTCAGCTCCTTAAATCTTAGTAGCAGATAGTATCACCTGTTGGGTCATCTTCCATCCCTCAAAATAAAAAGTTGAATCAGAAGTCGGTTGAAGTACTGAGAAGGTGGACACAGGCAAATTGAGAATTGAAGCCAACCCTGGCTACCTCAGACCCTGCCTCAAAATATTATTTGTTTATTTAAAATATCAGTTTACCACATTGAAATGAAGTTACAGTGCTATCAAAAGAGTAAAAGCATGAAAGTAGGGGCTGGAGAGATGTCTAAGTGGTCAAGAGCACTGGCTGCTCTGACAGAGGACCCACGTTCAATTCCCCACACCCACATGGCAGCTAACAACCACCTGTAACTCCAGTTCCAATGGACCCTGATGCCCTCTTCTGGCCTCCATGGGCATTGCATGACACAGGTGCACTTACATACACAGGCAAACACATAACATAAAATAAAAATAAGTAAATCAAAAAATTAAAGCATGAACAGAAAGGAAATCTCAGTGAAGGGCTCATTACAAGAGATTTCTCAAAATGGGCTTGGGTGTCCGTTAGGGGAAGGAAACTTAGGCTCCAATCTGCCAGCTGGAAGCAAGCCTCAGTCACCTGCACCCATGACTGCCAACACCCAAAGTCACCTGGTAGTGATGTGTCGAGAGGAGACATAAGACCCCTGTCCAGAGGGCTTCAGACTCTTGATGGAGGACGTTTTTGCGGCGTGAACATTCTTTATCTTCCGCACAGTCGTGCACCTCTGGTTCTTTCTCAGCTCCACAGACATTTCCTCACAAGAAACTGTCACAGTTTTGGGAAGCACTGGGTACCCATGTGTGCATCCACTTTCTGCTGCCTCCAGAATGTTGTTTATGTGTTTGACACTATATGAATTTGTGTCTCCTCAACTTCAGTTCCTAAGACAACCCCCACTCCCAGAAAGTTCTTTCGCAGTTTCTGAGTTTTGAGCTGATGGACAAAAGGAAGAATTCCTCCTTTGTCCTTTGCTAAACCATTGCTCTGGTTGCAGGCTGACCTCCCTTTTCCCTTCAAGCAAACGTTTCAGAAAACTAAAACGGGGGGGGGGGGAACCCAGTATAATTGTTGTTCGGTTTCAGGGCTACCACCCTTTTCCCTTTAAGCCAACGTTTCAAAAAACTAAAACGGGGGGGGGGTAACCCAGTATAATTGTTGTTCTGAGTTTTGTGCCTTTCCTGAGCCAAGGCGCTAGGCTCCTCACTACTCCACCCAACATCTGAGGCTCTTGGGGGCCTGGTGGGTGTAACAATGGTCTACATTTAAACACAGTACAAATGGATTATTTCTTATTTTGTCTTCTATAATAATTCGCTAATTAGAGGAGTCGTTTTTGACATTTAGAAGGAAAACCTTTCCCTGCTGATAATAGTTACAATCTGACTTTAAGCAAACCCATTGTACACAATTCTAATTGTCCCCTCAAAAGAAATTAGCTGGTGAGAACTTGTTTTTCAAAGGAATTCAATAGTTCTCATTATAAAATAAATAGTGTGGTCAAATACTATTGACAAAGTGCTATTTATCTGTAGAAGCAAACTAGATCCAGACATGCTAATAGAATTATGCCTTTCCTCTAAGGCCAGAATAATGGCAGGGCTCTTGTTGTAGGTTAAGCTGGGACCTGAAGTGGGGAGGCCCCAAAACTATCAGCAACAATGCATAAAGTATTCATGCCAAGACTGGCAAACTTTGGGTAAAGAGCCAGAGAACTATTTTAGGCTTTCTGAATTCTATAATCTCTTCTGATAATGGATGACTCAACTCAAAGTATTTCCTGGCAATCTGAGAACACACAATGTGGCCATGAGCCAATAAGACTTTTGATGTAGAACATGAAAGTTGAATTCCATGGAATTTTCAAGCACTGTGAACTATTGTTCTACTATGGTCTTTCTTTAACCCCTTAAGAATGTTCATGGGCCATTTAAGAGTGAGTGGCAGGCAGGACTTGGCCTGGGGCCGTGGATGCTGACTGGTGCTATAGACTTAAGAGAGATTGTTCATCTAGCTCAGTTTCCAGAAAGAAAAGCAAAGGGGCTGTTCTAGTTTCATTTCTGTTGTTGTAATGAAACACCCTGAAAACAATCAATTTTGGGGAGAAAAGGTTTATTTGGCTCACAATTCCAGGTTAGAGTTCATCACTGAGGGGAAGCCATGGCATGAACTTATGTAGCTGGTCTCTTCACATCTACGGCAGAGAGAAATGACTGCACTGGCCCCGCTTCCTCACTAATTCTCCTCAGCCTGATCACTTCACTCCCATACAGTTCAGAGCCCACCAGGAGAAGGTGCCACCCAAATTCAGGGCGTGTCTTCCCATCTCAATTAACAATCAAGACAGTCCCCCACAGACATGCCCACAGGTCAACTTGATCTCGGCAATCCCCCATTCAGGCTTTTCCCAGGTGATTCTAGATCGTGACAAATTGACATTTAAAACTAAGGGTCACAATGGTTAATTTTCTTATAGTCATCTTACTATGTGTTGATCACATGAAATCTATTGAGGTAGTTTTTTTCAAAAGTTGACAGAGAAAATATTTTGTAGATGTAAAAAGAGATGGCATAGGGACATGTGCATGCTTACAGGCAAGACACATACCACAAAGAGTAGACAGACACTGGGCTGGGGATGCAGCTAAGATGGTAGTGTGCTTGCTTAGCATGCATGAGGCTCCAGCACTGCATAAACCAGGTGTGATGGTATACCTGTGATCCTAGCACTGGGGAAAGAGAGGGTGAATTAGCTTTCATCACAGTGAGCTGCTCTTGCAGCTGAGATGTGAGTCCCATCTCCCCAAGGCTGTAGTATCAGACATTCCCAACGAGGCTGTAATTGTGTCTGCGAGGCTCCAGAGAACTGCCTGATGGACTTCACTGTCTGACAGACTTCATGAGCTTGTCACCTCCCTAGGTGGAATCTGTCCTTTTGAAGGAGCTGTTTTATCCACCTCTTCCTCAGAAGCTTCCAAGCAAAGTTTGAGCATCATTAGAGTCTCAGAGATGACAGTGGTTTACCTCCTTCTGGGATGTGTCAAAACCCCCTGGGACTTGTCAAGAAATCTAGATGATTTTAATTTAAGGAAAAGCCTCCGATATTCTTCAAAGCAGCTTGTTATTGTGTCACTGTTGGTGCTGAGAGCTCCCCAAGTCCATGTTGACTGTCTGAGAACTCTCATTTAGGACACAAGGAGAGTTGTGTGCCTTAACTAAAGATGCCTTGAGAAGACACCAATGGGACTGGGGCAAGAGATGCTAGTGGGTAAAGAATCTGCTGTGCAAGCATGAGGACTGAAGTGTGGATGTCCAGTACCCATGCCAAAACCGGGTGTGGTGGCGTGCATCTGTAATCCCAGTGTTACAGAGGCGAAGACAGGTGGATCCCTGGAGCTCACTAGCCAGCAAGCCTAGCAGAGTCAGGGAGCTCAGATTCAGGGAGCGACCCTGTCTCAAAGCATAAGGTGGATAGTAATAGAGGAGGACACCTGAAGTTAACCTTTGGCCTCTACACAAGTATGTGTGCAAGGGTATACATACACATATCATACACACACGAGAGAGAGAGACAGAGAGACAGAGAGACAGAGAGACAGAGAGCCCTTGAATAGTTTTATATAAAATACAGCAGAGGAGATAAAGACTGCATCGGGGATTTCAAGGCTGCGTTGGCTGAAGGCACTGGCTGTTCACTTGGGCTTGCACGTGCTGATGGGTGGCTAAAAGCAGGATCAAGCTTAGCATGGCTGCCCTTGTGCTGCGTCTGTCTGCTTCGCTCCAATTCTTGCTCCACTCTGCAGGAAGACCCACTAATCATTTAAGGAGTGTTCATCAAACACTGGTAATACTCCCTCTTTAAGGTGAAAGGCACCAAGAGAGGAGTAAGTAAGATAATGCCAAGATTTTCAGGAAGGCTGGGCCCTGTTGTACAGGCCTGTAATCCCAGATACTCAGGAGGCTGAGGCAGGAGAATCTCCAGTTCAAGTTCAAGGCTTGTTTGGGCTACAGAGCAAGTTCAAGATAAGCCTGGCCAACTAAGAAGGCTCGAAATGAAAAACTAAAAGGGCTACAAGTATAGCTGAATAATGGGGTGTTTGCCTAACGTGTGAGGGTTTGGATCCATCCTCAACACACATGCAAACCAACACACACACACATACCATGAAATAAAAAATAATAATTTCAGGGCCATCACAATCAACAGATTATCAGTGCCTGCTTTTACAAAGTCCTGTCCCAGGCCACCACAGCAGTGCTTAGAAGTCTCAAATTATTGACCTGCAGGACAGCCAAGTGCTGACCTCACCGACTCCATCTTGTCTTTCTGACCTGTTCTTTCTCTGGGTTATTCTCTTCTGCAGCTATCTCCGATTCTAGGAAGGACGGGTCTGATCAACACATCTTGTGAGAAGTGTTGCAACTCCTCCAGGCAGCAGTGATTTTTTTTAAAAACAACAGCAGCAACAAAAAAAAAAAAACAAAACTGTTACTAGCATTTCTCCAATGTACAAAGTGACCGGTTTTCATAAATATAGTTCTCTTCAAGTGCATCATGTGAAAACCTCCCATTAGCCTGTCCTCTCCCTCCTCCCTATCTTGTGGGTCTGCTTCCCCTTCTCAAATAGTCTCTTGTGTGTGTGAAAGAGAGGAGAGAGGAGAGAGAGGAGAGAGGAGAGGAGAGAGAGAGAGAGAGAGAGAGAGAGAGAGAGCTTTTCAAACCCAAGATAGAAGCTTTTTGATTCTAAAAGTGTCCATTTGTGATGATAAAAAAAGGTTGTGTTCTGTGCAGGGAAGCACATTCAAATGAACAGAATAAGCAAATGGGAATGTAATTAAGTAGAGTCAGATGGGTGTTAATGATTTACGAGGAGAGAGAGAGAGAGAGAGAGAGAGAGAGAGAGAGAGAGAGAGAGAATGTTCCACATATAAAAGGAAAACCAAAAATCAAGTTAGTCTGGCTTATTTTGTTTAATGTGATGATCTCCAAGTCCATCCATTTTTCTGCAGATGACACAATTGTGTTATTCATTGGCTGAATGATATTCCTCTCTGTACACACCCTACATCTTATGCACTCATCTGTTGATGGGCTCCTGGTGTTTCCATATCTTAGCTATTGTGACTAGTGCAGTGATGAGCAGAGATGTATGGGTGTCTCCGTGGTAGGCTGACTTAGATTCCTTTCTTATCACTTGCAAGGCTCCCTACAGCCATTCTGAGAGTCACCACACCTGACCCCTAGCTGTGTAGGCCCCTGACCCTTGCCTTCGTTCCTTCTCTTCACTGACTACTGTTGCAGAAGACCTGTGTTTGATTCATAGCAACCGCATAGCAGCTAACAGCCATCTGTAATCCAGTTCCAGGGGAATCTGATACTCTCTTCTGACCTCTGCCAGCATTGCGTGGCATGAGTGTACTTATACACATGCAGGCAATACACTCAAACACATAAAATTAAAATAACAAAACATTTTTTTAAAAAAGAATTCGGAACACATTTTCTATTCATAGAAAGTAGATAGGCTTAGGCTGAGGAGGTAATTCAGCTGGTAAAGTGCTTACTATGTAAGCATGAGGGTCTGAGTTCGAGCCACAGAATCCACATAAAGAAACCCTGGGCCTGTTGCCACACGCTTGTGGCACTGGGAAGGTGTAGACAGGCAGTAAGCCCTTATGTGGCTCACTGGTGGTCTGGCTCACCGACTTGATGAGCTAGGAGTCAGTGAAAGATGCTGTCTCAAAACACAAGGTGGATAGCACCTGATGAATGCTCTGAGGTTGACCTCTGACCACTACATGCACATGCCTGTACATACACATGTGAACCTGCACATATTATGAATATGCACAGAGACAAAGGAAATAGATGGGTGTCCTAATTTGCCTTCTTTTGCTGTGGTAAAACACTGAGCAAAAGCAACTTGGGGAGGAAAAGTTTATTTGGGTTATAGGTAACAGCCCCGTTGAGGGGAACCACACAGGAACTCACGGCAGGAACCTGAACTGAACCAGGAATGGAAGCAGCGACTGCAGAAGAAGGTTGCTTTCTGGTCTACTCCCCTGGCTTTGCTCAGCTACCTTTCTTATGCAGCCCAGGCCCACCTGCCCAGGAATGGCACCTCCCACAGTGTGTTGGACCCTTCTACATCAATTAGCCATCAAGAAAATGCCCCACAGACATGGCCACAGGCCAGTCTGATTAAAGAAGTTCTTTAGTTGAGGCTCCTATGTCCAAAGTGACTCTAGATGTGTCAAGCTGACAAAAACTAAGCCTCACCTTGCCTATGGTTCTAACCTTTCACCTACAGCTTGCCCACCTCTAGAAGATACTTGCTCCCATGTGGAGGTCTGAAGTACATCCCTCAAGCCTCAGATGCTCAGGTCTGTAGCACTAGACAGTTTACAACAGCCTATTGGCACAGTTATTCATTCCTAACAGACTACTAACCATGTAGGAGCTGATACCAGCATGAAAAATGGTACCACATTCTTCTACAATAATTTCTTACTGGCTCCTGTCAGAAAACAGGAATGAAATAAATGTTCACCTTGATGCAAAGTCCTTATCAGGGTCTGAGGAACTCAGAACTCAGCCATCCACTTCTCAGTATCCTAGAGAAGCAATTGGACTTCATTTGTATTTCTCCACCAGAAATCTGGGGAGGTTTGTACTTCTCCAGCACAGTGTGGCTGACCTACCAGGCAATCCCAAGGACAGTGGACCATCCACCTTGACCCCTATGGTGGTTTGAATGCGAAATGTCCCTGATAGACTCATGAATTTGAATATTTGATCCCTAGCTGGTGGTGCTGTTTGGGGAGATCATGGAACCTTTAGGAGTGTAGCCTTACTGGAGAAAGCACATCACTGGGGGTGGGTTTTGGGAGTTCTCTCTCTCTCTCTGCTTTATGTTTGCAGTTGAAGATGTGAACACTCAGCTTCCTGCTCCTGCCGCCATGCCTCCTGCTTGCTGCCATGCCTCCCACCATGATGGACTTGTACCATCTGGAACCATATGTTAAAACAAACTTCCTTAAGTTGCCTTTGGTCATGGTGTTCTATCACAGCAACAGAAACATAACCAATACAACCCCATTTGCATGTTATCTCAGAATGCTGAAGCTTGGCTGGTGTTTAAGAGGAACACTTGTCATGGACGAAGAAGGTATAGGGTGCAGTCCACTGAACAAACAGCCACCATCTTCATCAGAGCAGCTGTGCCTACTTGTGAATGAGGCTGTGGACTGTTGACTCTCCCTCCTAGAAGAAAAAGGTGAAGATTCTCACCTGAGTGTCCAGCCACTCCTCCTAGCCATCACTCTGAAATTCTTCCCTAATTGTACTCACCCTCAAGGTTCTCTGGGAAGGGCTAGAGTACATCGGCTGGGGAAGACCAGGGAAAGATTGTCCATCTGTGTGACTGTGGGGAAGTTGTCATCCATGTTGAATGGAGACTTTCCAGTGCGGATGCTTTAGGGTCACTCATGTTCCTGCCAATAACCCCTACCCTGAGCTCTATAAGTAAGCCTAATAAACTCCTTGGTTCTCTGAGGTGAATTTGCTGGAATTGTAGTTTGATTTGACTTTGGGACCTTGTGAGGAGGGGGTAGATATTGCTTATATCTCTTTAGGGAAAATTTTCACAGAAAAGACAGTAACTCTGACCTAAGCCAGACAGTTCTCAGGAAGGAGACAGGAGGCCTGAAAGAAAATGGGCTGACCCACACTTTGCCTCTTGTCATCCCTACTAATCCTGCCCCCTCTTCAGAGATCTCACATAGATTGGGCGCTGGGGACTAAACTTCACCAGCACCAGGTATGCTGTGGGGCTGTGCAAATCTCTGTAGGTGTCTGGGGCACCATTTGCTTGCCAAGCTGCTAACTGTGGTGAGTTGACAGCCAGACAACTCTACCCAAGGTTGTGCATTCTCTCAAGGTTAGGGTGCTGCTTGCCAAAGAGGTTGGAGAACCCATCCCCTGGCTGAGAACAGGCCCACTCTGGAGGTCACTGGCTCTCTATGGATGGGCTGAGGCTTTTGCCATGAATGTAGTGAATTAATTCCTGCCTCTCTACAGCTCTCTCCTCCTCCTCTCAACTCCATCCATCCAAACTAAGAACATTCCCTTACCTTCTGGAAGTATCCACTAACATCTCTTCCCAGGGAGCCCAATTTAAATCAAGCAACTGTCCTGCAGGACAAATTGGTAGATCTCTCTTCATTCACCCACTGCTCACTGAGGTCATCCAAGGGCTCCGGTAGTGTATTCACTTTGGGCAATTACAAGATGAATAAGTAATGTGTTTCACCTCAAATAGCTCAGTCTATTCAGGGAGAACAATATGTTAAAAATAGTATATATTATCGTCAAATCATTTGTAAGAAGTGGCAGGATCACCAGTTACTCTTTAAGAAAAGGGTCAGGGTCCTTTTTCAAAGCAGACTACATGTAATGACTGTTCATGCAAAGACATAAAGTTCCTGCCAAGCCCAGTGCAGGCCATTCCCAAGGGCTAGTGCAGTTTCAAAAGCCCTATGGGGTTTGATAAAGCCGATTTTGCATTTCAAAGTGTCTGAGTCTCTGCCTGGGGAGAGCTGGCTTGGTCAGTTAAGAGCCTGCCAGGTGAGCAGAAGGACCTAAGTTGATTCCCCAGAACCCATGTTAAAAAGCTGAATGTGGTGATAAATGCCTATAATCCCAGGCCTGGAGTGGAGGAAACAGGATCTTATTGGCCAGCCAGTCTAGCAAGTTCCAGGGTCAGTGAGAGATCCTGTCTCAAAAAATAAGGTAGAGAGTAATTGAGCAAGATACCCAACGTTGACCTTTGGCATACACACACACACACACACACACACACACACACACACACACACGACCAAGAGAACAGAACACAACACAGACGCCTGAACCTAGTGACTACAGCTCCCTCTGTCTTGTTCTGCTTCCTTCATTTTTTTTTCCCCCACAAACGGTAGTTCTGTGAGCCCTTCCCATATCCCTTTTGCAATGTAGTCTCCGGCTCACATCTGCTCCTAGAAAGAACTCACCCTGAAGCTCCTTGAGATGGCTTAGAAAATGGGTCGCTTTCTGGCCCCCAATTACAGTAGGCAGTATGCCACAGACAATTCCTGGCCCAAGGTAGCCCAGAGATTATTGGAACTTTGTTCAGTGGTTAACTAATTAATACACCAGTGGAAGGAACCACTTGGTTAATATGCTTCACATCTTTGAAAAATACGGGAAGAATGATTACAGGACAGTCAACTGGGTGGCTGCTGTTTACGGGAGTTGAAGCTCTGGAGGAAAGGCCAAAGGACCCACAGTGCTGAATCAGTGAAAGGTTGAGAACAGAAGCTGGGAGTCCTTGCCAGGGTGAACAAAGGCTGTGAGCTTGGCAGGAGGAGAGTGCAGGAAGCCGAGGACCAGGCCCAGATTATAACCATGAGAACACTGAGTTCCAGAGAAAATGCAGCCCCTCATGCATCAGTCTATGACACTAAAGCCAGAACACTCTAGGGGAAAGACTAGATCCTGAGATATGGGATGGGGACATCACAGCTGATAAACTGTTAAGTCATGAGATACCCAGAAATGACTCCTCTTAAGCTGGTACAGGGGCCTCTTCCTGTGGGGCTGTAATAGCCTGAGCTCCTCCATTTTGTGTAAGTTTAGCTGGCCAATCATCTGGTCATAGGATCATCCCTAGGAAGGTGGGTTCACCTTATGTTATGCTAAATAGATGGACGGAGTACCTAGTGCATAAATGAGATAGGGAATTTTTCCTGCCTGGAATCCCACCTGCTAGCACAGAACTTCTGAACCAGCAATGGTTATGGTTATGTCAACGGTTATGTAGTCTGTAAGTCTTCCTGCTTTTCTGAAAAGCATAAGCTCTCCTTTTCTTCTCCATATCCCTTTTCTAAACATGCTTTCTTTAAGGCTTTGGGCTGCCCCTAGCATCTTGGATTTCTGTACTTTCTCTAACACTTTCTTCTCCCAGCCCTGTGGCTGCCAGTCTGCCACGTGTCTGACCCCCACGCAGGCTGTAAACTTGCATGGCTCCATGGCTTTCTTTCCTTCTCCCCACGTTCTCCTCCTCAAGGCAGCTGCCAAGATGACCAGTTTGCCCCTCCCTGAGGATTTTTCTTTAAAATTCTAATAAAATTGTAAAAGCTTAAATCTTGTACCAAGGACTTTACCTTTAAAAGTCCCCGTCTCCTCCCAGTTAGGGCGGCGTTCCCTAAATTGGCTCAGAGAGTGCTGTCCCTGGTAAATAGATTTGGCCAATTCAGAACTTTTTGAGTCTCAGTGGTCCTTCCTGGTGGTCTCAAACTCTGTAACAGAGCAACATGTACTCCTCTAAAGGTCTTTGCCACCTCTCCTGGCCATAGATCCATGCAAGAAATAAATCATCATTGCACATTTGCAATATGAAGTGTGCTTAGAGCTTATCAAAGAGTTGCAGATAAGAAGGTTTTAGACTCTTCTCTCCCCTCACTGGTGGCCAGCACCTGCTTGTCTCAGAACTCTGAGTTGGAAAGTTGCAGGCAGTCTGCTACCTACTGAGCCCAGGATCAGAAAGAGAGGCAATCTCAAGTCCAGTGACATTCATAAGATAAGGCTTTGCATCCTGAACCAATAGGATGGACTATGCTAGGCAAGCACAAAGACTGTAAGTTTCTGTAGTACCAGCCTATGGGGAAAAGAGGACAAGAAATTCTCATGATCGGGGACTTAAGAAAAAACTATCATCTCAAGCCAGAATGTCACACCAGTCATTTTTGCCTCTTCTCTGTGCTGGTGTCCTGTTCTGCAGAATTTGAGTTTTCAAACCTATTTCACTTTCACTAGTCTCCTGAATTTATTATGACAGAGTAAGGGTCTTGTTACCCACAATCACACTTACAATAACTAGGCTAAGCCACAGCACATTCCACCAGGGCACATCATTCCTGCTGGGAAGGAAAGAGGCCAGATTCCAAAATAGCTACAGGATAGAGCCAAGGGCACCATCAAGAAGCATGGGTGGATTTTGAAGTTCTGTACTGAGAGGAGCAGAAGGTAAGGTTGATTAGAGAAAGTTTATCAAGATGATAGTAGGGTCTTGGCCCACAAGGGAGAGTTCCAACACACTATGCCAGTGACTCCCAGAACTATAGAAAACACCACAGTAGCTCACAGTACCAGAGGAGGCTAGAATGGCCAGTGCAGGTGGTGGAAGTGATGGAAAGCCTCAGGGTATGGGCATGCCCAGGGGAGTATTTCCACAAGGACTATGGACCATGGAAGAGCCTCGGGTGATGTAAAAACCTCCTCCTAAGGTTCCAATAACTTGGTTTACAGAGCATGGGTGAGGGGTTACTTGTAGGAGCATGGATGACCCCAAAGCAATCACACTAGGAAGTCTCTTTCTCGAATAGATGATGGCCTCTCCATAGCTGCATAGACGGAGCCCCCTTTCCATTAACCTCCCCAGCCTCTCTCTAGGCCCCTCCCTGAGACCTGAGACCATGTGTACTTGGGGCAGAATTGCATGCACATGGCCAGGAGGAGCAGCTAGACATCACTCAGGGAAGATCACTTCAGCGACCCTCCTATCTCCTGCCTTCCGTGAGAGAATGCCAATGGTCCACAGGCCTGTTCGTGACTGACGCTCACAAGCAGGCACAGCTGATCTGATAATGATGACAGGTGTTTTGCTAAGAGGACCCTCTACAACAGGGGCAAGGAAAATGCTAGGGATGGGACCAAGACATCTCCAAGAAGCCCTGAGATGTTTCTCCATTGTTGGCCACCTCCAGCTACAGAGGGATTCTCTCACAAAACTAGGCTTGCTAATATCTATGGGTTGGGAACCCAGTCAGTGACAGCAGCTGGCTAGCAGTGCTCTACCAGCAGAAATATGCCCAGTGCTCACAAGAACAAGCTTACAGCATCCATCCAGGATGTCAGACCCAGCCTTGAGTGATGGTGATTGGTAGAATCGCATCTCTAGTCCCAACAGACATAATCAGCCAATAAGGATTCTGTTCCATCTCCCAGACCAAAAGAAATGAGTGGAAAATTAGGAGTTTGAGGGAAACTTTCATGAGAGTTGTATCCCATGTCTAACTTCTGGAACAGAGCAGTTTCCATACCCAGAATCCCTCATCCAATGAGAAACAGTCTTGCAGCATGGGAGGATGTATACAAGTGCGCCAGTATGCGGTCACCACCTCAGGAGATTACTCCCTAGGAAGAGGCAAAGAGCAAATACTCCAAGGACTGATGGACAGAGGAGTCGAGTAGCAGGCTTCCAGGAACCCAGAAGAACTTGAATGCTCTCCCCACCTAGATAGGGGGCTGTAGGGGCCAGGGATCAATGGGGTTCAGCCCAGGTCACTCTCACAGGAGTACCTTTGGCTCTGCCTGGTTCTGAATCAGTTGTTACTGAGAGAATGCTGAGACTATCCCCAGGCCTCACTAGCTGCTGCAGCATCCAGCTACTGATGTTGTGGAAGGTGGAACTAAGTCCTTGAGCAATGTCCAAGCTTGGCCGAGGCAGTGAAATGCACACATGCATCCCTTCTGGGAATAATGGCAGAGATCATCGTCACATTAATGACCTGGGGTGTAGTAGTTTCTGGGGGCCATTAGCCCCCAGAAGACTCTGACTAGTTTCTGTGCATACCCTCTAAGTGGTTACCCTGGAGACCTTGCTAATTGACTGAAATCCTTGCTACACAGCTGCAGTCTTTCACTGCCTGTGAGAAACTGCCTTTCTTTAAGGTTTGCCCAAGGCCTCTCTCTACCCAGTGTAGACTCATGCCTTCTGTGTGACTCATGCCTTCAAATGCCCAGACAGATTGGCCCTGTGAGTTCTGGGCTCTCATCTCTAATATGAAATCTCCTCTTGAAAGTTTTTCTATTCACCCTAAACCCAATATGGTCAAAATCAAAAACACGATCCTCTCCCATCACGAATGCATCCCTAAGACATTCCCTGTCATGTTAGGACATCTGCACACATCCATCTGCACAAGCCAGAAATCTAAGGGGGCCATGGACCCCCGACTCTGCCTCACCCACCTCTAGTCATCCCTAGATTCTGCATGTTAGATTGGCTATTTCTCCAATCCATTCATCTCTTCATCTTGAGCTGTGGCTGTCTCAGCAGCCCTGGGAGGTGGCAGTGGCCTCCCAGCTGTTCGCCCCCATCTGTGCAGGGCAGGTCCGCCCATCCACACTATCAGAGTAAGTGCAATCTCTTCAAAAGGCCAATCTGATCACTTAGCTCTCCAATAGGTGAGGTGACTCCCATGATCCTGCTTCATAAGAATCACATCATCCATTGTCATTCCCTCCCACACACGCAACTTGAGCTGTGTGACCAATACATGGAAAGCCACCTCCAAAACTGAATAGTTAAAACACTGTACCCATCCTGGGTGCTCTGAACTGAGCGGGACCAAAGAGGACCATGGAGAGGGGAGCAGAGAGCTACCGCACAATCCTGGAAGTGGATCTCAGCCCCAGTCATGTCTGAGATGGTGACAGCCCTGGTAGCCAGCTTGACTGTGGCTTCAGGAGGACCCTGAGCCTGAAACATCAGCTTCTCCACACCTGGGTCTAGCCCCATAAACTGTGTGAGATGGTATGTGTTGTTATGTTTGGGGGGAAACTTGTTACACAGCAATGAACAAGCAGTCCAATAATGTGGTCTGAGTGTAAGACATCCCCATAGGCTCACATGTTTGAACACTTGGTCCCCAGATGGTGGCGCTGTTTGGGAAGTTGTGGAAAGTCACTGGAGGAAGGGGTGGAGCCTCACTAGAGGGAGGGGTGGAGCCCCACTGGAGGGAGGGGTGGAGCCTCACTGGAGGGAGGGGTGGAGCCTCACTGGAGGGAGGGGTGAAGCCTCACTGGAGAAAGTGGGTCACTGGGGGTGGGCCTTGACGTTTTAAAAATTACTTTATTTATTTATGTGGGGGTCTTGGGGTTTTATAGCCTGGCTCACTTCCTGTCTGCTCTCTACTTCCTATGACCAGATGCCTCACCTTCTTGCTGCCATGCGTTCCCTACCATGAGGAACCGTACCACCCTGAACTGCAAGCCAAAACACTTTTTCTCTTCAGTTGATTCTTGCAGCGTATTTGGTCAGAGTAATAATAAAAGTAACTAATACAGACAAGAAAGGTGTAATGTCAGATGACACAGCATGTGGAAAGTCAGCACCAAGCTGGTACCCACTGTGCACAGAGTGCAAAGAGTGTGGGGACTGCCCAAGGCAGGGGGCAGGCATGGTCCTGGACTCTCCTAGAAGCCCCAGAGCTGGCTGCCTTTTGTTGACCCTGAAGAGCCAGGGCCTGGTCCTCACACCACCAAGGAACTCAGGTCTTGAGGTAAGATTTCAGTTCAAGACCAAGTATACTGTAGCCTGTGACCTTGAGAAGATTGCTCCACTGTGCCTGTTCTAGCTGACATCATGGGGAGCAGATTACTATCCCCTGTTGGTGGGGGGATTGGGTACCTTAGTTTCTTTTCTTGTTGCTATGATAAAACACTAAAAGTAACTTAAGGGGAAAAGGGGTTATTCTGGCTGACACTTTAAGGGTACAGTCCATCATGGTGGGGAAGCTAAGGCAGCAGGAGCTTAAAGCAGCTGGTCACATTGCATCCATAATCAGAAGAGAGTGATGCTTGCTAATGCTCAGCTCCCTTTATCCACCCGTGATCCCAGCCAGAAAATGGTGCCAGCCACAGTGGGCAGGCCTTCCTCTCTCAATACAATCAAGATAATCCCCTACAGGCAAGCCCGGAGGCCATTCTACCTGGTTATTCTAAATCCTATCAAGTCAACAGTTAACACTGACTAGCAGAGGGGCCAAGCAGCAAGTACCATGCACAGTACTACTGTGATGCTCCAAAAGTTGGTACTCAATGGTTTTATGCTTATAAAGTCCACTTCCAAAACTGAGGCCCACCTGTATAGTTTGGATCTTAGATGTTCCCCAAATACCTGTAGATTGAAGGTATGGTTCCCAGAGAATGAGAGTGCTTGGAGGTGATGGAACTTTGAGGATGGGGGACCTAGGGGAAGGAAGTTAGGTCATTCGGGGCGTGTCCCTGAAGGGCCATGGTACCTAACCCTTTTGCCTCTTTCTCTTTGCTTCCTAGCCACCAGGAGATGAACAGATTTGTTCCTGAGAGTTCCCACCATGATGTTCTGCCAAGCCACAGGCCTGAAACAATGGAGTCCAGGTTCCAAGGGCCTCTGAACTCTCAAACTCTGAAACCATGTGCCAAGAGGAATCTTTTTCCTCTTTAAGTTGGTTTTCTTGGTATTTTGTCGTGGTGAACGGAAGCTGGCTAATTCTGTGGGGGATTACACAGTGAAACAACAGGGGCCCAGTCAAGGGAATCACAGCTCAGGCCCTCCCTCCACAAGTACCAGGGCCCCATGAGTTGTTGGGCTGACCTGGTCACTGCTGGGCCACTCTGTACACAACCTCAGCTCCATCATCCCTAAGGCAGGAGAATGCTCTTGCTGTGGCCCTGGCCATGTCCTCAGGTAGCAAGTCCCATGACCAGCCGTGCCTGTCTACTCTGTGATGGTTAACACTGTCAACGTGACAGGATCTAGAATCACCTAGGAGACAAACCTCTGGGTATGGCCATGAGGGAGTTTCTAGGTTAGGTTTTAATTCAGATGGGAAGACCCACCATGAAGTAGGGGAGAGGAGTGAGTGAAGGAGGGAGGAGGAAGGAAGGAAAGGAGAGAAGGGATAAGCTTGAGTTGGGAAGGAGGGAGAAAGATGGAGGGGGAAAATGCATTCTTGGGTTATTTGAATAATTCATAGAAGAACACCATGGGGCAGTGAAGACAGAAGGAAGGAGCAGTAGTTGTTTGGACCAAGCGTGCTGCCTCTTTTTGTTTGACCCAACCAGCCGGCCACTCCCGTTTCCTGACTCCAACTCCTTCCTGGAATTCTCCAGGTTGATGTCGATTCTCCAATGCTTTGAGTCTGTCATTTCTGTTTCTCAGTCCTGTTTTGTTTCATTTCATTTTAAAGCCCATTTTTAGTGGGTTCCATTTCCCACATGTGAGTTTTCAGTTAAGTTCAACCATTTTCCTAATAGCTTGACTTCCTCAGCAAATTACTCTTTTAAAAAAAAAATTTTATTATTTTTATTTTATGTGTATGTATGTATTGCCTGCATGTAGGTAAGTGCACCAGTGTCGTGCAGTGCCTGCAGAGGACAGAAGAGGCTCTCAGATCCCCTGGAACTGGAGTTACGAACAGCTGTTAGCTGCCATGTGGGGGCTGGGAATTGAACCCAGGTCTTCCGCAAGAACAGCCAGTGTTCTTAACCGTGAGCCATCTCTCCAGCCCCAGCGAACTATTCTTAGTCTTAGGATGCCATGCAGGGGCTCAGCTTCCTCCCTGGGTCCTGACGCAGATGCATACACAGGAGCCAGTGTTAATAGTACAGCTGAAGAGACCACCTGGGGTCCTGGCTACCCTGAGGTCATGGAAGAAAGGGAGAGTCTCACCTTGACTCCTCCCTCTCCTGGATCAGGGCATTTGCTGTCTAGATGGCTGGGATGCAATAGACTTTATAGAGGCAAACCTGCTTGGGCTTTAAATGAGATGTGAGACAGAGTCCAGCAGTGGGATAGGAGCTGTCCTTCTGGCACATCTGTGCACAGAAGTGTGGCTGCTTTTTATAAGTCACAGCAGCAGCAGGCAGAGAAGGAGAACACCTGCTGCCCAGGTCTACCTGCCTCTGGATCAACTGGGTTTGGTGGGAGGCAAGTTCCCATGTGGGGAGGGTTTCAGGGGGTCTGTAGCTCCAGGGACAGCTTTGAGAGGGAGTGGCCATGATCTCCAGCTGGAAACTCGAATGTCGGATGTCCACCTCTGAAATTCGTTGGACATCAGAATTAAAACAGCTCCAGTCACCAACCAGAAACACACACACACACACACACACACACACACACACACACACACGCACGCACGCACGCACGCACGCACGCACACACACCCCAGAACAGGAGCTGGGGAGATGGTTCAGTGAGTAGAAGTGCTTACCCGCAAATCTAAAGAATTGATTTCATATCCTCAGAACCTGTGTAGAAGCCAAAACGGTAGCACAGGTGTCTGCAATCCCAGCACACCTGTACAGGGAAATGGGCGGCAGAGACAGGAGACTCTCCAGAAGTTCAAGGGCCAGCTAGTCTGCCGTACTTAGTGGCCAAAGGCTGTCCTCTGAGTACCAGGCTGAAGAGATGGCCCAAGGAGTTTGTTTACCCACATATCACACATACACACACAATTAAAATGAATAAAAATAAAATTTTAAAGCCAGGCACTAAGCAACAGTCCAGGCAAACCACATTAACATATTAAAAAACGAAGCAGGAAAGAGTCCAGGATGCCCCCCACCCCAGCAGGAGCGCCCACACAATGAAGATATCACTTGCTTCTTTAAATGCCTGGCAAGCTCAATTGGTAGAATGCTTGCTTGACATGCATAAAGCCCCGGTTTCCATCCCCTGAACTGCATAACCAGGGCGTAGTGTTACACACCCTCAATACCAGCACTTGGAAGGTAGAGACAAGATCAGAAGTTCAAGGTCATCCTCAGCTACTTAGAGAGTTTGAGTCAGCCTGGGATAATTGAGGCCTTATCCGAAAACAGCAATCAGGGCTGGAGAGATGGCTCAGTGGTTAAGAGTGCTTACTGCTTTTCCAGGAGACTCAGATTCGATTCCCAGCACCCATGCAGTGGCTCACAATTGCCTGTAATGCAAGTTCCAGGAGATCTCACACCCTCTATGACCTCCATGTAGTACACACTTGGTACACATACATACACATACACAAATGCATATAAAATTTTAAATCTTTTTTTTTGTCTTTTTTTAATTTTTTTTTTTTTTGAGACAAGGTCTCCCTGTAGCTCCAGCTGCCCTGGAACTCCCTATGTAGACCAGGCTGGCCCTGAACTCACAAAGATCCACCTGCCTCTGCCTCCCAAGTGCTGGGACTAAAGGCGTGCGCCACCACGCCCGGTCCAAGTTAAACAATCAGCTAAGAAACAAACAAACAGAAAACTGGCTCCCTGCCCAAAGTCTATATGGTGGCCTACCCTCCTGTCTTCTCCAAGACAGTTGCTGGGTTGCAGACTACTCTGAGTTTTTGTTCCAAGGACTCAGACCTGGGCCTGGTACTCCACACACCCTGCCGAGATAGGACGGGGGTTGTCCTGTGCTTGCCCTGTGCAACTAACTGCTCAGCCTGCAACGCAGGAGGCAGATAAATGAGGGACTAATCCGCACTCCTGGGCCGACTCCCATTTGAATGTGGCTCCTTTTGATGTTTGAAAGCATCTCAAAAGCCTCTTCCATCGATGATTTTCAAGGACCCTCACAAAGAGAGACAAGTCCTTAACTGTAATGGGAGTGGGCACCTGTCCAGATTCATAAGCATTCTGCCTCCCATGCTGAATGGTAACAACCAGGCAGGGGTGCTTCCCCGATTCCTTTACAGTAAAAGACCCTAAAGAGCTTAACGAAACTGAAAAGAGGAAAGAAAGGATTCATTCCTCCAGTCTCAATAATTACAACTGCTAGGCCTTGTGGCACCCTCCTCTAATCCCAGGCTGAAGAGGAGGCTTGGGGGTTCAAGGCCAGTCGAAGATACACAGTGAATTTGAGATCAGCCTGGGCTGCACAATGAGACTCTGACAAAATTCCACATAAACCCCTGGAGCTTTGGGAGTGTTCAGAGGGGAGTTCTACAAAGGTTTTTGTGCTTGGTCTTTGCTCTGCCCACCTGTTGTCACTGGACCCAGAAACACAGAGAATTAAAAAGTAGTTCTTTGAACATCTCAATATGCAATTTTAGCTATTCTAATTGGATGATAAATAATTAATTCTTTAATATCATTGTAAGTAGTCACACGTGGCATAGCTGCCATGTAAGGCAACACAAGCTACATGTTTACAGTTGTAACACGTCAAGACAGTGAAGGGAAGAACAGGCTTTTCTGTGAGCATGATGTTGAGACTGGCCTCTTCCTCAGGAGTTAATGAAATGCCTGGAGAACAGACTAGCAGAGTGATTGATAGTCACTCACACAAAAGTAAGTGTGCTGCGGATGGGTAGAAGCAAAGTCTCCTACTGGACTCCCGCATGTCCTTGGTCCCACACAGATGGATGCATGGCTCCCATTCTTACGTCTGCAACTCTCAAACTATAAGGGACATTTTATTTTAGTGAGTTTGCAGCTAGGAAATTGTTTATCTCTTGGTTTTTGTTTTCTTTTTAACTCTCTCTCTCCCTGTGTGTGTGTGATGATCAAGGAAAACCTTTTGGGATGTATTAACATAACAGACCCCTAGCTTCCACCAACTCAAAGCCCAGAATGCCATCAGGAGGCATTTGAAACATAGCAGAGACCTCCCCACTTTGCTGTAACCCACCTACATGGCGTTTCCACCAATATATACTTTAAATGCCTTGACTTACGACTTTCTTTTGTTCTGTAACTATAGAAACTTCATGAAACTGTTTCCACACTGGAGCATTTTATTTGGCACAACCTGATTTTGTGTTCCTGGGACATAGTCACCCACATTTGGCTCAAGAATAAACTGTCTCTCATTCGCCTTGAGGTGAGAGTTCTATCTTGGGTCAATAGCTACATGGTGAGATTTTTTTTAAATTAAGTAAACAAAAAAGGTGGTCCTAATAGAACTGAACTCACATATAAGCCCATGAAATTATTCCTGGGCTCCCAGATAGAAATGGGAAAAGCTTTGATCCTGTGAGCAAGTGCTGCAGAAATCAAGGACTTCCAGGTAAAGCCAACTTGTACAGAGACCATGGGTTGTGGGGACCTGCATCCATTATCTGAGTCTATGAACATACCAATAAACTTGTGTGTGAGGAAAACTGAATGTTAGGAAGTACACACGGTAATTGTTTTTGTTGTTATTTGTTTTGCTTTGTTTTGCTTTGGTTTTGGTCTTTTTGAGACAGGGTCTCCCTGGATCCCAAGATGGCCTGGAGCTCTCTTTGTAGACAAGGCCTGCCTCAATCTTACAGAGATCCTCCTGCCTCTGCCTCCTGAGTGCTGGGATTAAAGGTATGCGCCACCTCACCTGGCAACATTTATTTATCTGTAGTACATAAACTCCCCTGGACTCCCAGACACATCCTAGGGACTATGGCTTCCAGTATTTAAAAGGACCTTCAGATATTCACCCTCTACCCCTAGAGAGACTTTCTTGCAGCTTTAGGAAACTTGCAATTGCTGTTTTCAAAGCACCTCTTGAAGAACATAATGCAGTTAAAAACCCTAAGAAAGATGATCGTTTCTGAGACTAGATCTGAGCCATCTCTGATGGGCAAAGTGGGCATTACTTTCATTGTCATTCAATAGCCTCTCCTTTATGATGGTTTTATTGATGGGCACATACACAGACAAAGAGATAGCTATTAGGGCTGTAAATTGTGCCTGATACGGAGATGGAGATAGATAGCTTTAAAAACAGTCCCAGAGGGGATCCAAGGTCTGGTTTAACCATCTCTGAAATGTCTCTCCTCTGACATTAATGGGTGCTGTAAAATCTGTAAGTCAGTGTTCATGCTGCTTACATGGCTGCAGGGATACAAGGCTGGAAGTTTGTCCTAGGGGTCCATGCCTGAGAGGTCCTCTGTGGTATGCTGCTGGATGTCACTAGTACATGCTGCCTGGGGCTCATAGAGGCTAGGCTCAAAGCTGGGTCCTGCGGCCCACATTGAAGATAAAGGAAAACACGCATCAGAAACAGTATTCAGGGGGCTGGAGAGATGGCTCAGAGGTTAAGAGCACTAGCTGCTCTTGCAAAGGACCTGGGTTCAATTCCCAGCACCCATGCGGTGGCTAACAATTGTCTGTAACTCCAGTTCCAGGGGAATCTGATGCCCTCTTCTGACCTCTGAGGGCATTGTATGACACCAGTGCACTCACATACATGCAGGCAATACACTCATACACATAAAATAAAAAATAATAAAATATTTAATAGCACTTATTCTCATCATATGGGTATGAGTGTATTGCCTGTATGTGAGTGCACCTGTGTCATACAATGCCCTCAGAGGTCAGAAGAGGGCGTCAGATTGCCCTGGAACTGGAGTTATGGATGGTTCTTAGCCACTGTGTGGGTGCTTAGAATTGGACCTATGTCCTCTGAAAGAGCCACCAGTACTCTTAACTGCTGAGCCAACTCTCCAGCCCCCATAAAATATATTTTTTAAAAAGGTATTTTAGTAGGGTCTGGAAAGATGGCTCAGTGGTTAAGAGCACTGGCTACTCTTGCAGAGGACCCGGGTTCAATTCCCAGCACCCACATGGCAGCTATGGACTGTCCTTAACTCCAGTTTCAAGGGAATCTGAAACCCTCTTCTGACCTCCGTGGCATTGTGCAACACAGGTGTACTCACTTACATGCAGGCAATACACTCATACACATAAAATAAAAATAATAAGTAAAATATTGTTTTAGCTGGGTGGGGTGGCACATGCCTTTAATTCCAGCACTCGGGAGGCAGAGGCAGGCGGATCTCTGTGAGTTCAAGGCCAGCCTGGTCTACATAGTGAGTTCCAGGACAGCTGGGGCTACAGGGAGACCCTGTCTCAAAAAGACCAAAAAAAAAAAATTGGTCTTTAGTAAAGGAGGGAAGAGAGGTAGGCTAAGTATGGGGGGCGGGTGCTCTGATCATACACTTCACACTGGCAAGAGGAAGGACTCCATGCACCCTGCCCCCCAGGATGGAAGCAGAAGGGATTTCTCCTATGTGTAGGAGCCCACTTCTGCATGCTGGCAGGAATTTGTTATTAAAGTCCCAGGAACTTTATGATTCTATTTTTATACACAGCCATTATTCAAAATTTAGCTGGGCAGGGTGGCACACACCTAATCTCAGCACTCAGGAGGTGGAATCAGGAGGATCAGAAGTTCAAGACCAGTCTTGGATACATAGCAAGTTGGAAGCCAGCCTAGGCCACATAAGAACCTGTCTCAAAATCAAAAGCAATCATCCCAGTTTGTGAAGTATATCATACAAAAAGATATTTTAAAAACAAAGTTAGCTTGTGCTTCAAATTCTTTATTTTCTATTACTGTGCTTTGTTTTGCCATGGCCTGTATACCCTGACTTCTATATTTCTATACCTGGAAACACTCTAATGAGATGTTATTGCGTTGTCTACCAAACTCTACAGCCCTTGGCCACAGCCTATGGGTTCCACTAAAGGCCTCTGTGCTATTTGAACATTCAGGGAGGGACCCACTGACTCTGGAGCAGCAGAGAGAGGAGGTAGGGGTTGGGCTTGAATCCCCTTTGCTACTTCACAGAGATCCATGGACGTGATGGATCCTTCCCCCTCCTTCTCACTATAGGAAGGAGATATGACTGTTCTTGGAGACTCAAAGGGCAGGAAGAAGTCCTCCTTAGCTGACCACCACCTCTTCCATCCAAACCTACTTTGTCCCATCTGCTCAGAGTCACCATGAGCTGGATGTGGAGGTCTCCGCAGTACTGCTATGTACCACCACAGTTCTGAGGGATTAAGTGAGAATGAACTGATTCGGGCAATCTGAGAGCCGGCTCCAGTGTAGTTAGTCAGACAGACTCAGGCACTGGCCTCTGTGGCCACACTTTGACTCTGTGGCACCAGGTAATAGGACAGACTAGGTATATGAGGTGACACACCCGCTTTCTCTTCATGACTTTGGACAGCTGTATTGGTCTGGGCAAGAGTTCAGTGGACAACTTTAGCCTCAGCAAAGGTTCTCAGTCAAATGATTCAGCCCCTTTGTCCTTGTCTCATGACTTCCTAGGGAGCCATAAAGAAGCGTCTATTTACCCTGGGTAGGGAGGGCACCGAAAGACCAAAGACTGCATTCCATTCAAGTCCATCGTGGTGAACCCCCAAAATGATCAGGATTCTAGGCAAAAGCTGGGACAGTGGCTTCCTGGTGCTGGGTTTCTCTTTCTCAGTCCTGGTTAGAGTTAACCTGAGGTTCAGTCTTTGAGAATCAAATGACAAAGACACTATAAAGTAAAGTACTTACCTACCCAAGATCAACAGCCTATCATGAGAATGGTTAATGGGACGCTTGGTCTGCCTAAGCTCTAGCAGCTGCTGTGTTCTACCTTCCTCGTAAGAAGAGTGACCTTGGGAAGGAGATGAGGACATGAGAAAGGCTGTGGTTTGGGTGTGAAATGCCCCCTGTGTGCTCATGTTTTGAACACTTGCTCCTCAGCTGGTGGCACTATTTTGAGATTGTGGAACTTTAAGGATGAGACCTGGCTGGTGGAAGCAGGTCATTTGAGTCAGGGCATTGAAGATTATATCCAGCCCCTAGTTCCACCTGCTCTCTACTTCCTGGTCCACCATGATGTGAGGAGACTTGGTCACTGCCATGAACTCAGCCATGCCTTCGCTACCGTGATGGACTGAGACCTTCTAAAACCATGAGCGAAAATGAAGCTTTCCTCCCTTAAGTTGCTTCTGTCAAATACTTTGGTCATGGGGCCCAAGCAACTTGGCAGACTTGAAGTGTCATCTGTGCTGTGGTTTCCTCAGCACCACTTTAGAAGAGCCCTGAATGGCCTTCTCGTCTATTTCCCTGTTCTTTGGCCTTCAGGTGCAGATACAGGGGATGGAGTCTTGGTCAAGATTGCCCAGGGAAGAAGCCACAGTTTCCCTGGAACTATTTGTGACACACAGGATGCTGGCCCCTGTGACATCCCTCCTACCTTTGAAGCAGAGTCGGATTCTTATCTAAATGAGTTGTTGAAAACATTTCATCTGTAACAGAAGTCAACAGGGACACAAATAATTCATTCTTACTCTCCCCCTCCGCCCCACTTATTATCGTTCGTTTCTCTCACATCCCAAAGGTGGAACTTAGACAGGTGTAAATCACAGACCATTACAGACTCCACTGTGAGCAGGAGACAGGAGAGGAAATTCGAAAGTGCTTAGCTCGACAGGCCCTCTCCTTCCTCACTGGGGCCAGTCTAATTAGGCAGCTGCTGGAGTCCATTCGCCCAGCTGCCTGTGGTGGGTATCAGGAAACCAAAGCACCGAGCTGTGGTACTTATTGCAGCAATTTTTCACCCAGTCCTAAGGGTGAAGCAGCCTTGACACCCACAGAGCTCCACTTCATGTGGATTTGAATGGTTTAAACATGAAATATTACTGTCTTGTCCTCTGTCTTCTGATGACCCAATGACCAGCTGACCTATAAAACTCTTGGCAAACCTCAATCCAAATTGGACCTAAATTAGACCAACAATTCCCTTTCTGTAGGTTTGATGGCCTAGTGTGCCCACCATCCCTGTGGGTTATGATAAATATAAAATATCTAAATGGCCACAGTTGCGTCAGTTAAAGTGAAGCTAGGTTGCCTGTTTTGACCCAATGTCTTTTTATGTTTGATATATTTTCTTAATTAAAAAGTACACTATGATCAGAAAGCCTGGGTAATTGCAACATTAGGTGTTTTCTAAAGTGCAAAATAAAAAGAAAGGAAAAGGGAGATTCTTCATAGCATTTAAAGCTGAATAAGTCAAGACTTCTCTGTTTTCAACATAATAAACCATGATTATAAGGAACATGTTTTGATGCTAAAGTTGACCTTGACGTCTGTCTCCAGGACTTACAGAGATGCTGAGGGGAGCCAGGAGGACAGGTCTTCTTTACAAGCAGATGAGGTCTTCCTTCCCACTGTCTGCCACCCTCCACAGTGGGTCATTGTGTCAAGAACAGCCCCACACTGTGGCCATGGCCATGGGCTCTATTTGTCAGACCTCACACCTTGCTCAGCCATGTTAGCTGTCAGTCCCCTGGGAAAGTGGACCAGCTCATCTCAAAGCCCTTTCTCTCGCCTATACCAAGTCATCCTCGGATGTGTTGAATTGCTGGCTCTGTTCCCTCTGGCTCTGCTTACGTCATCTTTTCGGAGAGTTTCCTTGACCATCCGTCCCTTTTTCTTTCGGCTCCACCACCACTCCAGCACTCACCCTGATCACCTTGTTCCCCACATACGGTATTCTCAGAAGTAATCTTCCTCACCCCTCACTCACTTCCCCAGTACCTACATCTCCTAACTGAGATGCAAGCCCATGGAGGACAGAGCTGTCCCCATGCTCACCTCAGAGCCTAGAACCTAGAACAGGGTCTACACTCAGCATGTTGGTGATAGAATTAACTGGACCATCTGTAAGGCCACGATGCAAACATGGGATCAAGCCAGTCTTGCTTGTATGATGTCGTGAGGAGGGGACTAGAGTCAAAAAAGGTCCTGGTGTCCAGTTCTGTAGATCTGTGGGTTTCCCAAGCTCTGCCTATCCAGGAACCACATCCCAGCACTCTGTGAATCATATAGATTCCAACAGAACATGCATTCTAGATAATAACAGAATCTTCTGAGTTCCCCTGAAAGAATACAGTGGAAATGGCCCTTTAAAAAAATCTCTTATTATATGTGGGCATGTATGATGTGTGCATGTGTATATGTGTGTATGATGTGTGTATGAGTACAGGCATGTGTGTGCCATGGTGTGCACATGGAGGTCAGTATCTGTCTTTGCTTTCCATCCATGTTGAGGCAGGGTCTCTTGCCATTCACTGTTGCATGTGCCGGGTGAACTTCTGCAGATTCTACCTGTGTCTCCCAACTCACCATGGGAGCACTGAAATTACACATGTGTACTACTGAGTCTAGCTTTGTATGGGTTCTGAGTATCTGAATGCAGTTTGTCACACTTGCATGACAAGCACTTTACATATGACCCATCTCCCCAGAGCAGAAATGTTTCCTAAAGTCACTGCAGATAGCGATGGTCTCAAAGGTTAAAATCATACCGTAGTTACCTTCAACACAGCCCAGGTATTGTTACCCACTGTGTGACTAGTCAGAGTTTATCTCCATGTTCCCTTGACCTCATTTCCCCTCTGACCAATGGCTGGGAGAAGAGGGACTCTCGGCAGGCACAGTGTGGCTTTCAGGCCTCTGAGATACCCAGGAGACAGAAGGCTCTAGTGGGATCATGCTTCCTCCTCCAGCTGGCTGTGCAGCCTTGGGCAAGTCCCTTTCTCTCTCCCGCCTTAGGTCTCTCACCTATGATGGCACACTAGCTGCCCAGAGATCTCTTAGAGTTAAATGAAGTAATGTCAGTCAAGTGGTCAGGACAGGAGAGAGCATGCCTGGTTGCCTGGTGTGCTGTACGCTCTCTCTTAGCTCTTATACTTGCTCCTGAGGATTTGCTGTCTAGGAGAGAAAAGACTTTCAGAAGAACAGAGTCCGTGGAGCATGTCTGGTAAAGACTGAGTGAAGATTAGTGACTGGAACACCCTGAACTGGAGCTTTGAAGAAACCCTTAGTGTGAGATTTAGGCTGATGCCTTATGATACAAACAGCCATCTTCCTAAGTTTGGGGACCACTGATTGGATCAGAGTAAAATCTACAAATCTGTGATTCTGAGTCCCTGACTGATACTTGTGACAAGCTGGAGGCTACAGCAAATTTGCAAGATGGGACAGAGACACTTCATGGCATCTCACCAACACAGAACCACCTTCAGGCCACCTTTGTGCTGCAATTAGATTTCACATTAGCTTGTTTCAAGTTAAAAACTTGATAGATGAAGGCCTTGGTGAGAAGGGAGCTCCTCAGTCTCACCAGTATCCTCTCATCAGAATCCTTGACTGCTTAGGATTGGCTTTTAAGTCTCAAATCCTTTCACCCTCTTGACCAGCAAAGGACCAAGATGGTAACCCTTTTGAAGGAGAGCCAATCCATGCAAACCACTATCCTCCTGCCTGGTGCTGGGGACTTCCATCTCGACTTCCCGGCCCTGGTCCCCTTCCCCAGGTAGTACAGGCTGACAGGTGACTCCAGGGCTTAGCTGCGGCTACAGCTGTCCTTCCCATCCTGGTTCCAAGGCCAGGTGCCATCACATCAAGGAGGGAGAGGCTACATATTTTGAATTCCTTTCCATTTTGAGTCAGAGGATTCTGCATCTGTGGTTCCCTGGGCGTGGAGCCAGGGCTAATGAGGAGTGCTTGGTACTCCTTTGTGGTGGTCAGGGAGGTGAGGGTGATGAGCCCACCTGGAGACAGTGTCTGAGGGCAGCTGGGTTACTAGGGTCCAGCCATCAAGCCTGTGTGTGGACACATCTATTTTGGACCTTTTCCTGGGGAGACATGAAGAAGCAGCTATTCGCCCTAGATAGAGAAGGCACTGGTAGAGCAAAGAAAAGGCTCCATCCAATGAGTGAGCCAATGAGTCTGGGGAGGTTACAGCATCATGGCTGACTTAGAGGAGCTACACCACCAGCAAGCCCCAGCCCAGGAAATAGGTTAGTTCACATACAGCAGTGGGGAGAGGATGGACCTTGTGAGGATTTTGTGAACACTTATGTCCTCCTGAGCCTCCTGAGACTTATCAAACTCCCTTTTCCTCCACTAGGGAAAGTTGATGGTCAAATCCCATGAGGGTCTTGGGTAGGTGATCACAGTTACTTTGCTTCAAGATGGTGACAGCTCTGCCCAGCTTGGAGGAAACATTTACACCAAAATTATACATATTATTAGTATATTGCCTATATACATAAATAGACATATATATTATTGTAGCAAGTATTATATATACATGCATATATTACACACCTAATACATGTGTACATGTGTATACATTACATTGCTAAATGTTACACATGTAATATATACAGATATATTGTACACATATATTACATATATATTACATTTACACATATCCTGCTATGTATCCCCCAAAGTTCTCATATTTGAAACTTGGGCCCTGGTATAGCAGTGCTGAGAGGTGGAACCTTCAGGAAGTGACTGATTGGCAAGGGCTCTGCCAATTTTAGCACTAATGGGACATTGGGTTGTCACAAGACTGGTTTGCAAAGGCCACTCCTTCTGACTGGCTTGTTGTGTGTCTCACCACAGTATACCCACTGCTAGGTATAGTCAGACAGAGCTCAAGGCCCTCAGCTGAGCAGAGCTGATATCAGCCGCCTACTCTCAGACTTGCCAGTCTCCAGAACCAAGGACCAAATGTATCCCATATAGATTACCATGTCACAGCCCCAGACATACCCATCCACTTAAGCAGATGTGAACACATACATCTATGTTTCTGTTCAGATACTGAATGTTCTGGAAAGGCATGGAAGGAAGGGATTCCTAGGGGGGAAGTGAAGTTGTTTGGTCTGCCTGTAAGAAAGGCTGTTTCCATGGCAGCTCAGTGCCCTGGGGCAGCTTCCTGATGAAGAAGGATTAGTCGCCAACTCAGAGCAACACAGCAGTTTATTTTTTCTTTCACTTGTTCTTAGACACAAACACACTGATCTGTGTGTGAAGATTCAGCCCCACATCTGACTCACTCATCCTTACTCTTTCCTCACTGAGTTAGCAAAGGGACCAGAGGTCTCTATTGTCCTGGGGGTGAGGGACCCTCAGAGAGAGGCTGCAGGTGGCAGCTCAGATGCAGTCCCGAAGGGGGGTTTCAGGAAGAAAGTCCCTTTATAGAGGCCAGCATCTAGCCCCAAGTTGTACCAGATGTGGATGCTCCCAAGGAGCAACTGAGCTCTGCGTCAGAGCCAAGGTCTCGTTGTTTGCGAGGGCTTCTGGGAGGAAGTACACCTGACATCATGGAGGGGGCCTATCTCTGCCCTTTGGGCCTGGCTATTACCAGCCCGTTGTCTCCCTGTGGCCCAGATGCACAGAAGGCCCAGGGACAGGGAAGAAGAAGAGTGATTGGAACAGAGCTGCAACCTAGTCTTCCAGGCTCCCGAGCCGCAGAAAGACTTCCATTTGACCTGGAGATGTGACTGGTAGCTGCAGAGTTTAAATTCCTGGACTTTCTGCTGCTTCGACGTTCTTAAAACGCCTTTGTCCTCCTTTTCCTGCGTCTCAGTCCTTGGAGTCCCTAAACAAGGAAGGGCACCCCACTGCAGCATCTACAGAGAAAAACAGACCCCAGAAATAACCCACATGCCCATGTGCTCCTGTGAGACTAGAAACCCAGCACTCCAAAACCTCCTAAGTCAGATTATCATCTTTGATTTGTGGTAAAGATTTTCAGGCCACGTGTTTGTCAGGCATAAAAAAAACATAACTAACTAACAAGAGGTTAAATTATAATAAATAACAAAGGTAGTTCTCGGGGCTGGAGAGATGGCTCAGTGGTTAAGAGCACTGACCTCTCTTGCAGAGGACCTAGGTTTGATTCCCAGCACCCACATGGTGGCTACAAACCTTCCTTAACTCCAGTTCCAGGGGAATCCAAAGCCCTCTTCTGACCTCCGCAGCATTGCATGACACAGGTGCACTCACATATATGCAGGCAATATACTCATACACATAAAAATAAAAATAATAATATAAAATATATTAAAATTTTAAAATATATATACTTAAAAAAAAGGTAGCTCTCATCTGCCTGGAAGCCATGGGATGCATGGAGACAGAGAGTGAATAGACACCAGCTTCAAATGTCTTCTTAGTTTCTGACATACATTTCAAAATTTATTATTTATCTTTTGTCATCCTATGGAGAATGTTTGAGAGCAGACAAATACAGTATTCCATTCATAGATTGATTTATATTGCAATTCTGTTCAATCTACTTTAATGTTCAAAAGTAGACAGCGTAGAAATTTGTCAGTAAGTAATCTTTTAATTAGCTCAAAAGGTCTTCAAAAATTATTAAAGTAGAATTGAAGACTGTTTTTTTACACAGTTTGGTGAAGAAGAGGTGCCTGGATATTTTCTCTGGAAATAGCTTCAGGGATACCAGGTGACAGGCAGCAGAGCTGAGACGGGGAGAGGGACACAGTGGTCGGGGGGTGTCAGTGTTTGGAATGAGAGAAGAGCAGCCGTTCTTCATAGGATACAGACTATAACAGTGCCCTATCTGTCCCTCCTGTCCCCTATTGGAGTCACCGAAGGACCATCCTCCCTGTGGGGTGACAGGTAGAGGCCATATTAACATGCAACACTGGTCTGAGGCTTTTTTCCTGCTACAGAGATCTACACATGAGAAGCAGCCCACCACACAGTAGGACCAATGGTACCTGCTCTCTTTCCAGCAGCCACAGTGTATCACAGCACCAGCCTTGAAGCCACTTGCATGGCCACTGACATAAAGAACATCCTGTTGGGACTGGAGAGATGGTTGAGTGGTTAAGAGTGTTTGCTGCTCTTTTAGAGGATCAGGGTTCAGTTCCCAGCACCCACATCAGGCACCTCACAATTGCTCTTAACTCCCAGTCCAGGGAATCTAGTGCCCTCTTCTGGCCTCTGCAGGCACTGCACATACATGGTACGCATATATAAGCAGGTGTACATACAAATGTATAAATAAAAATAATTAAAAAAAAAAAGAAATCCTGCCGGGCGTGGTGGCACACACCTTTAATCCCAGCACTTGGGAGGCAGAGGCAGGTGGATCTTTGTGAGTTTGAGACCAGCCTGGTCTACATAGTGAGTTTCAGGACCCTGTCTCAAAAAGATTGGAAAAAAAAAAAAAAAGAAAGAAAGAAATCCTGTCAAATGATGGGGCTGGAGAGATGGCTCACTGGTTAAGAACACTGCCTGTTCTTGCAGAAGACCCGTATTCGAATCCCAGCACCCACATGGCAGCTAACAACTGTCTGTTACTCCAATTCCAGGGGATCTGACACCCTCTTCTGACCTCCTCGGGCATTGCACCACACTGGTGCACTTACATACGTGTAGGCAATACAGTATAATACATAGAGTAAAAATAATAAATAAAATATTTTTTAAATAATAATAATAAATAAAAGAAAAGAACCTCTGTCAAATGACTTAAAATGACCCTTACTGGAATCCTCACACACAGGTTCTGGATTCTTCTGAGAAGCCCATTGCACTCACCTCCTGAGGTGCTAGAATTTACACATCATAAGTAACATTTGAAGATATTCTCCAGCTCAGTCTTGGGCTTTCTGCGAATTTCCTTTTCACTTCAGAGTGACTTGTATATGAACAGGTGGAAACCCCAAGTGTCAGTGGTGCAGGCTGCAGAGAGAGTGTCGAGCCAGTACAGGTTCTGAACCCCCCAGCGCTATCATTCACTTGGTCCACGAACACATCCCTTACCTCCTTTCTAAACTGTAAGACCATTTGAAGCAGGACTGAGTGTGTTAATGCTCAATTTCTTATACTGGGCCATGAGGAAGCATGGGCTAGCCTCAGCCTGGGGCCACGTGTGTGCACTGGGCTGCTGTCATATGGCTCCCCACCAGCAAGCAGCCTGTTCATGTTTCTCAGGAGGCCAAAATCATCAACCAGGATCCAGGAAGAAGATGGAATTCACATTTTGTGTTTAGAAGAAAGATCGTAACTAAGGGGCTGATTATTTAGATGTGAGGAGCTGGAGTCAAGAAAGAGGAGTAAAGAGTAAGATGTCACTCCATCCCCGGGTCAGGGGCAACAGGGAGAGCCCCCTGCTCCAGGATGAAGATGACACAGAGATGCCACCCAGGATAGAGTGAGGGACCTGGCAGCTGATGGAGCGTGATAGGGGAAGTAGGGCCAGCAGGTCAAGGGAGGCAGGAGACAGGCTTTGTTTGTTTTATTATTTACTTACTTAGAGAAGGACTGTAGCCCAGGCTGGCATCAACCTCAAGTGCCTCCTGCCTCATTCTCCCAAATACTGGGATTATAGATGGCCACCATCACACCTAGCTAGTATTACTATTTTTTGAATGTAAGAAATAAAGCTTGCTTGCCTACTAAGAATAAAGATGCTCTAGAAACGGGGGTGGGGGGGTTCAGAAATGTGATTTCAGATTGAAGGAGCAGCACAGGGAGGTGTCTTTGAGAGGTTAAGAGAGAATGAGGTGTGCTGGAGAGGTGGCTCAGCAGTTAAGAGTGCTGAATGCTCTTGCAGAAGACCCAGGTTCCAATCCTAACGCCGACATGGCGGCTAATAATTCTCTGTAACTCCAGTTCCAGGCAATCCAACACCCTCTTCAGGTGTCCATGGGCACTGCACAACACAGGTGTACTTACATATGCAGCCATAGCTCTTATAGACAAAGTCAAAGTAAATTAAAAGAGAGAGACACAAAGAGAGAATAAGGACTTGCTATATTTAATTTGCTTAGAACTTTCCCAGCACTCAAAGTCCAAAGTCTCAGGAAACCTTCGACTTGGGCAAACCAGGACAGCTGGTCACAGAAATAAAGTAGAACCAAGGTCAGGTAATAGTCAGCTTAGGGAAGAAGGAGCTAGCACAGGAGCCAGGTGAGCCAGGACCCCCCTCTCAGCAAGGCAAAGAAAGAGAACAGAAACATTTCAATGGTGTTCAAGTTTCTGAGCAAAAAGATCATCATGAGAAAAGCTCTTGACTAACAAAGGTCCCGAGTTCATGGGAACAGAGAAGGAAAAACCCAAGTAGTATTTAGAAGCTGCTGGCCAGTGAAAAGGAAAAGATGTCAGCATGTAACTGAGTCACTTAAGGCACCTCTACAGTGAGTGGGAAATCAAATGCTCTGTCTGCTTTTGGGAAAGAGATTTGTGAGATAAGATCATTTGGAAAAGTCCTTCAAAGAGTAATGGTCCCTGCCATTTGCTCTCTATCTACTCTCCGCTGTAAACTTTGCTTGCCTGATAAGAACTTTCAGAGAAGGAATCCTAGATACTGTCCCTACAGGTCCTTGGCTCACACTCAGATGATAAATCATGTCTAAGATAAGGAAATCGCTTTATCCTTTAAAGTTGAAAGAAGATATGATTAAAAATGTCATTTGGTGGATAGATGAGACGTCTTCCTATAATCGCTTACCCCAAATAAACAATATTATTTAGTAAATGTCTACAGGGAGACAGCCAAACATGTTCAAAGACAGTGAAAGAAGAACTAAAATATCTTGAACATTGAAAACTTCAAGTCAAGGGGGAAGAAAGGGAAACGAAGTTATGAATGATCAGGATGTTGAGTGATAAGGGATGTGGCTTACATGGAAAAGAGATGTCTTTAAACTCACAGAACTGCAAAGTGGAAATCACAGGTGAGCCAGTCCAGGGCAGAGGTGAAGAGGAGCAAGAGAGGAAAAAATCTTCTAGAATGTAAGGCAAAGGACTCTTTTATGGGTGAGTAGAGCAGTAACCCACAAATGAAGTTGTATCCCTTTCCCCTCTACAAGGAACTCACACTTGTAGGACTAGGAAGCCTAGTCTTCCCCCAAATAACCCACACTTCATATTTACCCTAAACAGCTCCCACCTCTCGTCTACCCAGATAATCTGCTTTTTTAGGCCGACCCCAAGTGGCCCACACTTCTTATACACCTCTTGATGTCCAGCTCCTCAGGGCTTAGCTGAGGCCAAGCACATAGCCTCTCCCACACAGGGATTGGGTTCCTGGAGAGTGGATCCCACAGATAAATAATTTCAGAAGTCTCCTCCCAGCATCCTCGGAAGATAGGGAAAGAAGCTGACTCAGTGAGAAGATAAAGAACCTCAGAGTGGACCCGGTCTAGGCTCAGGAAATAAGGATGCTTTATTCAAAGCATACATCCCTCATCTTCTCACTCATGGCCAGATGAACTTCCATGAGGGGTAGGTGACAGCAGTCAAGGGCTCAGTCCAGGTGTTCTAGAGTACCAGGTAGCTACACGGAAACCTCAGCCAACAGCCCTGCCTGAATTCCTGCACCTGGAGACAGATATGTCTTTGGGTCCTTAGAGAGAACCCCCACATGAGGAAACACCCCTGTTCAGGCTCTTGAAGCTGACTCTGATCTGTGACCTTGCTCCATGCCTCTCTGTGTGCAGAGCATTTCTGAATGGGCCAGGACGGTGCAGTTAGCCTCTGCATCCTTGGTGATAGTCCCCCATTTCAGTCACAGCCCCACCATCCACACAGACCCTTCCACTAGCCACCCTGGGACACTGTGGCAGCTGCTCATACAGCAGCACAAGGTAAGTGTGGATCTGTGGCTACACTCTCCAGGATGAAGAAAGGAGGCAGAGAGGGCACACATCAGCCTCGCTTCTCTACCTTGGGTCCTTGTCTCCTGAGCCAAGGAGCCCTTCGCTCCCAGCTTGGCTCTGTGCTTGCCCATCTTTGCATTGGACCTTCCCTATCTAACTCCAGATCCCAAAGTTCCAAACTCTTCCTCATTCCAGCCACATCACTCAACAATTGGGGAAACGCCTCCCAGACATGCCTGCAGGCCAATCCAATAGAGGAAATTCCCCAACTGAGGTTCCATCTTCCCAGATATTGTCAAGTTGACAAATGAAGTCAACCATTACAAGCAGGTTCAACAATATAATCTGTTCTTGTGCTGGACACTGGAGGTCAGGCTTCTCACAGTGGGATGACTAGATGTGATAGCTCTGCCCTGCCCAGTGTAAGAAGATGTGTAAGAAGAAGAAAGTACAAGTGAAAAAAGGGATTCGAGTCATACTCTAGACTCCAAGAGTGATTGAAGGGAGGCAGGGGGAGCCCCACACTCCAGACAGCTCAGATTGTCCCAGCCCACTACCATTCCTCCCTGCAAAATGGTGTTTGACCCCAACAGACCTGGAGACTGGTCTAAACCAGGCACAAGCGGAGCTTCCTCTCCTGGTGATCTTTCTCCCTTTTATTCCCAGGCATCTCTCCCTTCAGATGAAGAGAACAGAGCTCCTGCTTCCAGGTGGTGCTGGTGTCATGTGAACCTGGTAGAGCTTCCTGAGAGGGCTCCGACAAAGAGCTATGATACAAGCAGGCAGCTAAGTGCTGGGAACAGTGTTAAGTGTCTTATCAGTTCTCACTGACCATTCCAGGCTCCAGTTCTCAGGTTAGACAGTTTCTTACCCACCTGGGTTCCCAAAATCTGTCTCAGTGCCAAGGGCCTGCTCACAGGCAGACAACTGTCCTCTAGTGCTGTCTGCCCACTCCTCTGTCCACATGTCTGCGCCCCTGTCTCAGGACTTCCAGGGCTTTCTGCCCCGTGCAATGTGTATGTATTTAGGCCGTGTCCCATTCTTGAAGCGGTGCCAGCTCAGTAGACTAATCTTATAGACCAAACTGGTGCTGAGTGTTTAACGTTTAAAACACTGCTGATGATATTGCCCTTCCAATAAGGAGTCATCAAAGGGCTGGAGAACGACATTTAAAAAGTGGACCTAGGTCTGGGGAGATGGTTCAGTGGGTAAAGCACTTGTCATGCAAGTGTGAAGACCTGAGTTTGGATCCCCAGAGCATGCATAAAGCTGGATGCAGTGGTGCATATCTGAAAACCTGGAGTTCCTCTAGTGAGACAGAAGAAGAAATGGGACTACCCAGAGGCTTGTAGGCCAAGCCTGCCTGGTGTGTGCAGCAGCAAACAAGAGACCCTGTCAACAAGGTAGGAGGTGAGGATTGACATATAAGGTTGTCCTCTGACTTCCACAAGTATGCCGCAGCACACATGGACTGGGACCCACACGCAAACATACACACATACATCATATGCATACATGCATAATGTAAAATGAAGAAAAAAAGTGAATCTAGAAATCCATAGGGCACTGAATAGAGAATAAAGATAAACACACCAACCAGACACAAATCAAAATTGGCATTAAGAGCCTGGCAGGCACTGTGCAGCAGAGAAGTGGCCTGTTTGTGGGTTCCATAATCACTAATAGCTTCCCATGTTGGGGAAATGCTGGAACACTACTAGAAGACCCTCTGATCCTTAAAGCTAGATCAGATCCAAACTGACAGGCTTCCAGAGCCTCTCAGTCTGCTGCGTGCCTTCAGGGTACCCCACGATGTTCTCCATGGGGGTCCTTCCCTGGGAGCGTACACATACCCCACAATGGGGTACACACTCACTCACAAATCACAGATCAGCTGCACTTGTCTTTGAGACCAGGCAGTGCAACCCCTTCCCAGAAGTAGAATTGGTCTCTAAGGCCAGATCTGGCTGTATGAAATAGAGAAAGAATTGTGAGATGTTTAAATTGGATCTTTTATTTGCCAAAGAAAATGCCTTGTTCATTTTGGAGCTTCATTTCCATTTTGTTTATCTTAAGGAGAAAACAAAATGAGACAGAAAGGTGTGCTGCAGAGGTGCAGAGCCAGAGCAGAGGATGGAGATGCTCACATCAGAGTCCTGTCTGCTCACCTGGGCCCAGGCAAGCTAGGCTCCCTCTGCAACCTCTGCTCTATGGATAGCACTTATCACCTCCAGGAAAGCCAAAGCCAGAGGGAGAGTGTGCCTAGCATCCCATTGGGCCTTGACTTAAGCCTGCCTTTAAAATGCTAGTGCTGAGCATAGCTCAATACAACTGTGACTCTCTGTATTAGGGACATGGGGACATTCAGTGGGAAATAGCTAGGTGCATTTTAACATGGTGTGTGGTGTGTGTGTGTGTGTGTGTGTGTGTGTGTGTGTGTGTGTGTGTCTCCCATCCGTCCTGTTCAGTGCTTTGTGAATGTTTACTGCTGTCCCAGGGATTCCAGCCTGGTGAGCAGAGGGCATCAACACAGAGGAGCTTTGTCCCCACTCTGTTCTCAAAGCCAGTGACATTCCCAGTGACTGAGGGGCAAGTGGGCCCTGCCCCCCCAGAGTCTCCTCCATACACCAACAGGCCAGACTCTGAGATGTCTCCTTGCTGGCCAGTCCTCATTTCCTAAGAACCCAGAGAGATCCCATCAGATGCAGAACCGCAGATGGCTCTGCTGCCTTGGGGTCTTGTGGGGAAGATCCTGGCCATTCCCAGGTCCAGAAGCACTGGTGGAAAAGGGCTTTGGTTTAGAACGTGTCCACCCAGTGCTCTTTGCTGGTCCTAGGTGGCAGGATCCTTTGCTGTCTCCAGGCACTATTGACTTTTCCAAGAGAAACCAGGTGGAAGCTGAGCCAGGACTTATGGGAATTCAAGGGCTGTAAGGAGGGAGGAGTGAGGAGAAGCTCCAAGCTGAGTCCAGCTGAAATCCGCCCAGACGGTGGCTCTGGTTTTGCACCTCTGAACTGGCTTTTCTTTATACAATATAAACCATCAAATTTGCACAGAGCTCCTTCCCAATTCTTTCCTTCATTCCCACCCTCCCCTTGGTCCTCCCTTCTTTCTTTGTCCCTTCCCTCCTTCCTTCTCTTCCCTTTCTTCCTCTCTTCTTCTTTGTCTTCCTCCCACTCTCCTCCCCTTCTGTCTCTCTCCATCTTCCCTCTTTTCTTTCCCCCTTCCAACGTTCCTTCTTTTTCCCTCCCTCCCTCCCTCCCTCCCTCTCTCCCTCCCTCTCTTCTCCCTTCTTTCCCACATTCCTCTCTCACTTTCTTTTCTTTTAACCACTCTGACCACTCTATAAACAGTTTTCAGATCTGTCCTAACAGCTTTCCTAAAATTAAGACCTTGAAAAGTGATTAATTAATATATGGATCAACGTCCTAAATTTAGGAGAGCTATTAGGACAGATCTGAAAACTGTCAGAAATCAGTCCTGTTGCACAGAGGGTAAGACCCTCCAACAACTGGAAGTGACTTTGGGCCAAGGATAGAGACAGGAGGGAACCACGCATGCCTTACAGGTGGAGCTGCCCTGTGGACATGGTAGCAGAAATGTCACTATCAGGGCTTATGGGGAGACTCCGGCCACACCTCCACTGAGCACCACAGATATGGACCTGGAGCCTGGTCCCTGGGTCACGGCAGGTGTCCATGAGACTCTGATGACAGAGCAGATTGGGCCTTTGGGTCAGAGGTGGAGCTAAGGGTGAGTTCATCTCTGTGGGATGGCAACAGGTGGAGGAACTGGCATTTGCCATATGTCATGGAGTTGTTGTCACAAGCAACAAGCTCCATGGTCCTCTCTTTGGTCTTCAGGAGAGGGTCTTATCATCTGTGCAACAGGACTGATTTCTGACTCATTAGGGAACAGTGGTATGTTTTTCTTTGCCCTAAAATTGCTATCAGTGTATAACAGTTTGCAGAGCACAAAGTTGTTTTTGCTTACTTTATGTTAATCTTTTAATGATCTTGTGACATCAGCATCATCTCCATTTCCCCACAGTACAGCCCTCAACTGAGAGATTTAAAAGAATTCCCACTAATGTGACCCATCAGCTTCTCCTGTTTTCTTCCCCATAAAGCCTCAGGCTTTCCCTCTTTTTTTTGCATGTGTATGTGTGTGTAATGTGCATGTATGTGTGTCTATGTGTTTGTATGAGGGTGGACATACATGTGTGCACATGCATGTGGAGACCCGAGGTTGACCTTGAGAGGTCTTCTCAGTCACTCTCCACCTTATTCACAGAGGCAGAGTCTCAGTTGAACCCAAAGCTTTTCCACACAGCTATCTAGCTAGTCAGCTGGCTCTGGGGATCCACTGCTCCACCTCTGGCCCACTGACATTTATGTGGGTTCTGGGGAATCTGGACTTCAGTCTTATGTCTGCATGGAAAGTTCTTTGTCCACAAAGTCACCCCCAGCCCCTTGATGCCACTTCTTAACCCATATTCTGTGCATAAGTCAGCGTCCCACAGTGGAGATGATGTATGGGCACGGATGCTGCCTTATAGTTTATGTGTCTTCCTCGATTACAGGGCTATGAAGATTTCAAAAGCAAAATGAAGCAAACAAAACAAAAGCAGAAAACCTTTTAAGCTGGGCATGGTGGGGCATCCCTGTAAGTCCAGCACTTGGGAAACTGAAGCAGGAGGATCAGAAGTTTAAGATCAGCCCAGGCTGTATAGTGAGACCATGCCTCAAAAAATGAAAACAAAAAAATTCCTTTGAAGACCCAAAAGTCAGAGGTTCCTGGTGGTTCATTTCTGAATGGCACTGGTGGGGTCAAGCTCTGCCTGCCTGAGGTTCCCTCTACAACTCCCTAAGCCCAGGGCTGACAATGCTGGCTACAGACACTCAGGGTCCAGGATCCCCAAACCAGCTTTAGAGCAGGACTGTTGGAGAGCAGCCTGATGAGGTGTTCTTGAACTCTCCAGGCTGTACCAGCCTCTGGACTCCCACTTCCTTGGTATTCCTTGGGCGAGGGCAGAAGCTGCTCACCCACCACCATTTGTTGTTGTTCTAGAACTTCTTCAGTTCTGACAATGCCAAACTAAATTTTGCTACTGAGTCTTTTTGTTGAAAATAGCCAGAAGATATTTAGTTTCATGCACCTGGACCCTGACCACCACCCCTACCCAGTGCCTCTGTGTCTGATGTTGAGGTCCCTTGTGGTTTGTCCTCTCTGCGTCTACTCAGCCATCTTGACTCCCAGTGAGCGATGGCCCCACCTCCCAGTTTTCTTCTGCCCCAGCCGCTTGCAAGGACTCAGATTGCTAAGACTTCTGCCCATAAGGTCTCTTATGTGGTCTGCTGCTGTTTGAAGCTGAAACCCTCAGAGGTCATTGCCAAAGGCATGGTGGGCTGAAACTCCTCCCCTGGGGACCATCTGTAATACCATCACTCAAGAGACTGAGGCAGGAGGATGGGAGACTTTCAGGTCAGCCTGCACTATTAAATAGGGAGACTATCTCAAAACAAACAAACAAGGAGCCCAAGAATCACGTGCAAGAATTTATGGTAGAACAGATATGATGAAGATACATGGTACTTTTGAGTAGAAATACTGATTTTAGTGAAAAACCAATTCAAATTTTTAAAAATTTATTTTCCAAGTTGTCTTTGAAGGCTGAGACCCTGGAAAGTGAACTCCTGTTTCTGAAGTTGTAGGAAATGCCATGCGGGAGTTTTGACCCAGAGACAGTGATTCACAGAGGGCTAAGTACTAGGATTAGCTCCCATCCCTGGCACCCAGTGAGACTGCAAAGAGAGCGAGCGAGCGAGAGAGAGAGAGAGAGAGAGAGAGAGAGAGAGAGAGAGAGAGAAAGTTTCTAAAGTTTTCCCTGAAAAGATCTGACTTTGAGAAAACATAATTGTTCTTTTTAAATGTAAATGTCTGTATAAAATTTTAAGATACCACCTCTGTGGTGTATGCGTGTGTGTGTGTACGTGTGCGTGTGTGCGTGTGTGTGTGCGTGTGCGTGTGTGTGCGTGTGTGTTATTTTTTCTTAATAACTCCATCTGTTTTTTTCTGGAAAATTCTTAGACATTCGATTTTCATACATTGTCCCTTCAGGATCCTGTTTATGTTTTTCAGTCTCTGGAGCTTACTGAACAAATATCAGAACTTAGATGAGTCTTGCATGTCTCCCATTCTTCCCATATGTCCCTTTTCTTTGTGATCCCTGCTGGAAGATTCCAACTTTGACCTTCCATCTCATGAACTCATTCCTGCAATGCACCCAGCTCAGCATCTGGTAGACACCATTCTAAAGCATCTATCCCCATACACAGCACTGGGTTTGTGGGCTACGTCCCCTTCCTTCCCTCCAGAACAAGAAGGTGTTTCTCAGTTATAAGTTGGGTCCTGGTGCTTGTTACCTCCTAAACTGCTGGCCCTTCCTCACACACACTTCAAGGACTACCACAGGTCACCTTTATTGGGCCTTCGGCCCATGCCTTAGTGCAGGGTTCTGGATTCCCACAACACCAAGGAGACCGAACTCCAGCCTCACAGCAGCTTCTGCCGCCAGGCCACAAGATGGTCCCTGTCCCTGCTGAGTCCTGTCCCAGCCCTGCTAGCCCTGCTCCAGTATGGATTCCTATCCCCACCTTGCCTGCCTAGATGGATCTGGTCTGTTGAAGGAATATAGGTCACACCACTTAGAATTGAGGGACATCCGTCTGCTTCAGTCATTTAGAGACGCTTTTCCCTTTCTGGTCCACAGGGGCTCCCATCCTTTGTGTTTGTGCCTGCCTGTGTCTTATAAATACTGTGCATCTAAAATGCTCAGTGTACATATGGGAGGAGAGCAGTGACAGCAAGAGTTCACCACAAGAGCAGAACCCAGCTCATCTAAGGACCTACTTAAGACTGACACACGCTCAGTTGCAATGACAAGTTAGCTTGTGTGTCTTTACCTTCTCACAGAAAAGGGATATGGAGGGGCCTAGGAAAGGGGATAAGGGGGCAAGGAAATGCAAGGCCACCTGCAAAGCACAGGAAGGGGGGTCTCCAGGGTTACAGGCACTGAAGTGGAATCTCCCCTTGTTCTGATCAAAATAGTGATTTGGTTCATGTATCCTGGGTAGGGTTCATAAGTGCCCACCCATAGACACTTTTCCCAGGATCATTTCATGCTATAACATACATGTGTAGAACCTAAGTTCCACAGAACACAAGACTGTCTCATTTCCCGTGTGGTTGGTAACATAGTATAATTTCATTATGCCTGTCTTCTTAATAAAGATCAAACAAAACCACTGAGGGTTTGGGTAGGAAGAGGGGTGGGGGATGACATTCTAGTTCCCAGCAACAGTTTTGGACCCTTTGGTAGAATGTATGTCATCCTGAGGTTAACAACCTTGTCTCAGTGTTGCTGAGTTAGACAGCTTTTTTCCTCTAACCCCAGGGCAAATGCTTGGAGCTAATCATTCAAAGCAAAATTAATCCCCAAGGAGGGGAGCCTGAATTGGATCCAGTTAATCCCTGAGGAGAGGTATCTGGCTGGGAGCCCAGAGCCTGTTGACTTGAGCTCCGGAATGCTGGAGAGCCAGTCCCCAGCAAGAGCTGCTCCCTCAGTGTGGCCTCCACACACGTCAGGATCTGGCTTTGGAATCTTCAGCAGATGAACCTGAGCAGATAGAGGCTGGTTCTGATAGGTGGAGCCAGCCCCTCCCCAGACTATGTCCACCAGGGACCTCACAAAGGAACAGCTGAGGTCAGGTCCCTGCCCACAGTATCCTGCTGCGGTTTCTGGGAGAGTGTGGGCCTGGGCTCACGTCTGTGTAAACATCTTCAGAAAAATAATTTGTCCTGCTGCAGATCAGATCTGTCATCCTGAGATCCCAAACCTCTCTGAGCTCCATTTTCATTTGTAAAGTGGGGTGGTCTAACCTGCCAGAGTCCCGTGCACAGCTGCCATGGTGGTTAAACAGGAGAAACGAAATAAAGTCTAGGATGAGCTCCAAGTATGTGGAAGACACGGAAACTTCCATCACAGTTGCCCAAGTGATGAATCTGGCTACAGATGCCATCTAGGACTGTGGACCAGCACAACAGGAAAGAGCCCTGAACAAAGTCTATGTCCTCCTGAAAGTTAATCCAGCAAACATCCACACAGACTGAACATCTGTGCCTTCTCTTGGCTACAGGAGGCACCGTAGTGCCTGGTGGCTTCTTGAGCTGTTTGCTCTGCCTGGCAGAGGCAATGCAGATGTGGTGTTCTATAGATGGGTTGGAAGAAAGGCAGGACAGCAGACAGAAGAGATAAGGTAGGAGTGCAATGTCTCAGAAAGGCAGGACAGCAGCTGACTTAACTGTGCTGTCTAAAGATAGAAATGAAATCTGATGTGTCTAGAGACACACTAGAAAGAGAAAGACAGTGAGACAGAGTCAGAGAGAGACAGACATACTGAGAGAGACACAGAAAGACAGAGACATGGAGAGACAAAGAGGCAGAGATGGAGACACAGAGAGACAGAGACAGAGAAGCAGGAACAATGCTAAACACCTGGGCCAGGTGACAAAGCTTAGGCTACATGTTTCAGATCAGGAAACAGAGACTGGTGAGCCTAATCTGTTCACAGCTGGCATGATAGCTAATGGGAATTGCAGCAAGCTTTAGAACCCAGTTCTGAATCGGGGAGGTAAAAAGTGTCAGCTTGTGAAATGCCTCTTAAATTAGCTTGCAAATGTTTGATTAGGGAATTCACAGCACAGTGTATGTTTGTGAGTTTGTATGTTTGTTTTTACTGGTAAATGTTTTCTTGCAGAACCAAGTCTATTGATCTGTGACCACATGACTAAAGACCCCAGGGTGAGCAGGAAGAGGAAGAATCTCCAAACTCCAGCAGAGAGAGAGATTGAAAAGAAAGAAAAAGGAAACTAGACTCAAGGAAACGACCACGCAAGCATAATCACAGTGCGGAGAGGGTCTGAGGGATTAGCCCATGAAATACTTCCCAAAGGGAGAAGAAGAAAGAAATTCTGCAAGGCCAGACCAGAGTAAAGATCCTGGAAGGAAAACACTGAGAACAGAGCAAACACATAAAGCCAGAGGGAAATCTCCCAAGGCCCAGCAGAACCCTGCAATGACAGGGACAGCCTGCCGCAAGGGGATGGACACCAAGTGGCCATTGAGGACCCAGGCTGCAGGGGGCAGGGTGGGTGAGGAACTTCCCCAGCCAGGGACAATGGTTCCTGACAAGGTGTATGCAAATGAGAGCAGGTGTCCTAGTTAGCTTTCTATTGCTGTGATAAACCACTGGCCAAAACAAACTTGGGAAGGAAAGGGTTTACTTGGCTTATACTTCCACACCACAGTCTCTCATGGAAGGAACTCAGAGCAGGAACTCAAGCCTGGAGGTAGAAACTGAAGCACAGACCACAGAGGAACACTGTTTTTTGGCTTGCCCTCCCTGCCCTGCTTAGCTATTTTTCATATAGACAAGGCCCACCTGCCCAAGGACTGTACAACCCACAGTGGGCTGGGCCCTCCCACATCACTCAACAATCAAGAAAATACCTCACAGACATGTCTACAGGCCAATCTGATAGAGGAAGTTCTCCACTGGAGTTCCCCGTTCCTGGGTGTGTCAAGTTGACAACAGACTACCCAGCACAGCAGGTACAGTGTGGTTTAGCCTGGCCTCTGTTGCTCCTGGCTGGGTGTCAGCAGGGCCCTGCTGCAGAAAGGACAGAGGTAAGGATCATAAATGCTACCATAGTGGGCACTACCTGCCATCTGTACCCCAGCAGCTCTCTAGGGATCACCTTGATTCTTCCTTGGGGTGATAGTTTTAACATTAGGAATCCTGTAAAGCTGAGAAATGATGGTAACAGTCGTGTCTATTGACCCCAGAGTGACCAGAGGAAGTGGAGGGAGGAGAGAACAAAACTGATGGGCCTCTCTGTTGACGTCCCTCAAATATCCTGAAAATTATAAGCATTCTTGCGAAGAAAGTTTCACTGAGTCAAATGATGACTTCTGTTTTTGTGCAAAACTAATGTCAAGATCCAGGTACCTGAATCTCCAGGTCTAAAATGCTCAGTGGTGAAAGGGGCATCTCAGCAGCTCAGGGTCCACAGGAGGTTGTAAATCTGGTAACTTACCCAATGCTTCTGTGGTGACTGTAATAAAAGCTGTAGAAGCCAGCTAGCCACAGTCCCTCAGCTTCCCCAAACCAAGCATTCCTAGTCCACCAAGTCTATCATAAATGAGATTGGTGCCTCCTCCATGGCTCTCATTCTCCCTCTCCAGATTATTCTGGAATTAGCTCACAGCTTCTCACTGATGCAGCCTTGGGCAGGGTAACCAAGCAGGGTAACTGCTAACCTCATACCAAGCCTTAGGGTTGTTTCAGAAGGTGGCTTGGCCTTCCAGGGTGGGGTAGGGATATACAGAGCCTCCTCCATGTAGGCAAGTATCCAGCTCTGGGTCTTGCTCCCAGGTGTCAGTGAAGGGGCCAGCTGCTCAGCCTTCTGCTCAGCCTCTCAGTTCAGCTCCAAGTGATAGGAAGAGATCAGCCTGAGACAACCCTTTTCTCAAGCAGCATGTCACATCACACCTCTGTGAGTTTCTCCCTAGCAAGTCTACGCTAAGATAGCATAACCCCACAGTGATGGACTTGCTATAGTACAGGGAGGCATATAGGGTGGGAAACAGGTATGCATGAGAGCTAGCTCAGTGGTTAAGAGCCCTGGCTGCTCTTGCAGAGGACTTGAGTTCAGTCCCCAGCACCCACATGACAGCTAACAACTGTCTATAACTCTAGTTCCAAAGAATCCGATGCCCTCTTCTGGTTTCTATGAATATGACATGCACATAGTATACTTACATATATGCAAGCAAAGCACTCATACACATAAAATAAAAATAAATAAATAAATAAGAGGGAACAAGTGAAAATAAGGAGTGTTTACTGTTAGAACTCAGACAGATGGTTCTGCCAGGCCAGCCTAGGCATCACTGGCCTAAGAAGCCCATGTGTGAGGCAGAAAGACGGTCAGTCATGTGAGGTTGTGAGCTTTATAAGAAAGTTAACTCCAGGACCTCACAAACAAGAAAATCCGTCTCAGGGACTGCCTTATACCAATTCCGTTGGCATCCCAGAAAATCAATCCCCCACAACAGCCAAAATGGGGCTCCCCTCCCCAAGCTTCTCCCTGTCTCCTGTTGACAAGAAAGACCCTGAGCTGGGAGGAGAGGTTACTCTTGAGCTGCGTTGCTGCCTGGCGTGCTCTCCTGGCCTGTGGGGTGTGCTCTGCCTTTGCTCTCACTTGAACGAATAGACGTGTCCACAACTACTGTTCTACATCTTGTCCATTTGGTTGTTTAAAACAGAAAAACTGCACAACTGTCCTAGTTTGCCTTCTTTTGCTATGATCAAACACTGACCAAAAAACAGCTTGAGGAGGAAAGGGTTTATTTCATCTTATACTTTACAATCCATCATAGAGGGGAAGCTTAAGCAAGAACTCAAGGCAGGAACCTGGAGGCAGGAACTGAAGCAGAGACCATGCAGCAACGCTGCTCACTGGCTTGCTCCCCCTGGCTTGCTCAGCTACCTTTCTTATAAAGCTCAGGCCCACCTAGCTAAGGGATGATACCACCCACAATGGGCTGGGTCCTCCTACATCAATTAGCAATTAGGAAGATACCCCATGGGCATGCCCACAGGCCAGTCTGATGGAGGAAATTCCTCAGTTGAGGTTCCCTCTTCTCAAGTGTATCAAATTAGCAACTGAAGCTAACTGTGATGATGTCGTATCACTGGACACCTCAAAACCCCTTCTAGTAACACAGGGATTTGTAAAGATGCAGGCTCTTGGACTGCTTTCACCCTGATGCCTGTAAGGTCTGCCCAAGTGTGATGGAAAAATCTGCATTTCCAGTGCTTTCAGGATTGACAGTCCTTCCTAGGCTTAATAACCACTGTGGGAACCATTTGGGCAAGGTGAATTGCTTCAGGGGTGAGTCTGTCTGAATCTGTCCTTTGTGATCGATCATTCGATACTTGCTTGGAAACCTTCTGTGCACCAGTCAGTAGCATAAAAGTTGAAGGCAGACATGGAATTGAGATCAACAGGATTCCTGGGTTCTGACATCCCAGGTCAGTCATGCTGAGAGAGTGCTTAGCCTGCAGCGTCTCAGACCATGCTTGTTAAATGTGGGAGAAAAGGAAGATTTCTAACACAAACACTTCATGGGGAGGAAGATGATTTCTGAGAATATGTTACTCCAGTGTCTTGGGTAGAAAAGGAGGGCATGAGGCCACCATAGAAGGAGCAGGTCACTCAGGCCAAAGTGTTGACTTTCAGATTGAAATGATCCCCAACCAGGACCTTCTGTCTCAGTTTACCAATAACCTATGACCACTAAAGAAGCAAGGTCAGTGTCATGACAGACACGCCATATCATCTTCCCCATGTATTCCAGGTCAGGGATGCAATGAGTGTTAGCTCTGTGAGCACACAGATTCTTCAAGGACTTGCCTGGCCTGAGCACAGTGTGTCCAGTGTGAGGACAGGCTGTGTGGATTGACTGGAAGACCAATTTGGACCCAAGGATCAACTTCCAAGATCAACATAAAAATGAATGTGGTTCTGCCCAAACGGCTAGAAAGAGGTGTGTTTCATTTCCGGGACACACGTGGACTTTGCCAAAGGCTCCCCTGTGGCCTGAGATGTGTGTTCCACTGTGCCATGAAGGAATTGTAGGCATTCATTCAGGGGCTACACTTGGGACAGGATTCAGGTAGCATATTTAGCTTAGTACCCTCCTGAAGGCCAAGTCTTTTTTTTTTTTTTTCTCTCCATCAGGTTTGTTTTAATTTAATTAGTCTGAGCCCTACATGAGGCATGTGATGACTTTCCAAGACAGTCTGGGAACAGGTAATTATACATCAGCGCCTAGGGCCAGATGCAGAGGTCTTAGAGGCCCTGAGGGTTTGTAAAGCTAGCACTGTCTATACCTGGCTTCCTGTCCAGCTGTGTGTCTCCATCACAGCCCAGCACTGTGAGGACCTTGACACAGCTCCCGTTATAGTTGGGCCATAGTGTTTCCCTTCTGGTGGCTGCTGGTCTCTATCTTGGCCACATGCTTAGTGTTGTCAACACAAAAGCACAATTCTTACCTTCAAGGGAATAAGATAATTTATTTTGAGGCCAAATACAAGTGACCATGGCCAAGGAACACAGATTCGGGTTACCCCATATTCCATGTTCCAATGTGGCAACAGTTTCATGAAGTTTTTATAGTAACAGAACAAAGAAAGCCATAAATCAAAACACTTTTTAAACACATTGGTGGAGACCTCAGAGAGGAAGGTTATGGCAAAGTGGGGAGAATTCTGCTATAGGCCTTAGATGCTATCTCACAGGCTGCTTAGGCCTTGGATTGGTGGAAGCAGGTGATCTGCTAAGTTAATACATTCCAAAAAGTTTTTATCTGTTAGTCACAGGATGTTAAGTCAGACACAGAGGTGGGCAAGGAATGGCTATTTAGGGGGGTAAAGATAGCCCAAGATAATCTGTAATTAGGCTCCAGATCTGCAGCATCCCAAACTTTTCAGTCACTGAAGTGCTAGTCTGTTGATGAACCTTGCAGGAGGTTCAGTTGCAGATATAGGGTTTTTCTAGGAGCTTCTGTTCACAGTATCCTGGGAACACTTGGCAGTGGACCACCCTGCCCTCATCATTCCACCCTGTCTAAGTGCTCTGAGCCACATGCTGGTCCCATCATCACTTGGCTAAGGAGATATATAATATACATATGGCTGTGATATTGGGGTTTGATGGGTACCTCCAGAGATGTTACAGGTCTTTGTTCCCGAACAAGGAGTTAGACAGAGATGTGGATAGTGCTGAGCAGAGTCAGAGCATTCATTAAGATTACACAAACTTCCAAGGGACTAAATGGACCAGAGCAGACAAAATTGAGAAGCTCAACAGCAAACAGGCTACAAAGGATGGGGGCTTCGATGTCATGTCTCCAGGATTTTAGGGGTCATTTGAATAGTGTGGGTTTTCTGGCTCATGTGCATAGCATGGGTTTTCTAGTGCATGCTTCCTTACATAGATTCTCCATACAATTTCATGCATCTTGTATCTCATTAGCATTTATAGTCTCCTCCCAGAGGTGTGCACTTGAGTGTTATAATGAGCCACAGGTCATCTTCAGACACAGCAATGTCTCTGTGCCTGCACCAGTGGGTCTAGCTGAGGCATGGAGTGGGTGGGAGCTGGGGAATGGGTGCTGTATGCTAAGTTTGCAGCATCTGTATAAGGCCTTCTAGACTCCGTTCTCTGCCTTACTCTCCAGCCTCAGCTGGACCACATTCACTTCTCCTAGAGACCTTTCCGGAAGCTCTACAAAGACCAGAAGCTATCACTTCCATCACTTCTATGCCACCTCTCCCTCCACCTTGGCTTTGGATTTTAAAATCCTGATCACAGCTGACTGTGTGGTATAGGGGCTGCAGGATTGTTAACAACCTGAGCAGAGCTCGGATTGTAGGGGGTCTGCCCAGTCCCTATTTCTGAAACCATGACTGTGGGGATCCACAGCCTGCTGGGCTGGAGTCTGGCCCACCTAGCAAGCAGGCTGTATTCAGGGCTCACGCCTGATGCACCATAGCCTCCGCTCCACCCATCTGTCCCTCACAGATCACAGGTCAAAACTTCTCTTTATCTTGGGCTAAAGAGCCGCAGCCTTCTCTGATGGTCCCAGAGAAGGGCATCATTTTTCTTGGGCCTCACTGCCTTGTCAGGGCTCAGACTTCACCTCCTGTCACAAAGGAAAAAGGTTGGCTCTTCTGGCCTGTGAGTGAGAACTTGTCCCCAGCCTAGCTGCAGCTGCTCTGTATCATGTTGGCAACTCCAGGAACTCCCAGTTAAGAGAGAATTCTGCCCTGCTCTCCTGATAGTCAGTTGTGCCCCCACACTCCCAGCCAGTGCAGTACCATCATGTGCTACTGACGGGGCACAAATGTCACCCCAACCACCACTCACTCAGACAGCAGTTGGTCACACGGTCACCGCATGGCATGCCGACAAAGCAGCAGGGAGATGGGGCTGTGGAGAGAGCTCAGTGTAAAGTGCTTGTTCTGCAAGCCCCAGAACTCACATAAAAACAACTAGGCATGGTGGTGCATGCTTATAGTCCTAGACTTGGGGATGCAGAAGCAGGCAGATCCCTGGGGCCTGTTGGCCAATCAGTCTAATCTACTTGTGAGTTCCAGGCCAGTGAGAGACCCTGTTAAATAAATAAAAGGTGAACGGCACCTGCAGAATGAACCTGAAGTTGTTCTCTGGCCTTGGCCTCCACGTGCATGTACACACACATGCATCCACACATATACATCTGCCTTTACACACAAGAATACACATATACAACACACACAAAGTGACATGGGCTCTACCAGAGGGGCCTTATATATACCATACCATATGTATGAAGGTCAAAAGTCAGTGTCAGTCCCAAGTGTCAGTCATTGGCCTCCACTGTTTTTGAGACAGGGTCTCTTGTGAGTCACTGGTGCATATACTAGGCAAGCTGACCCGTGAGCACCATCAATTCTTCTGTATCCATCCCCCATCTCCCAGAAGAGGTATGCTGGGATTGCAGATATGTGCCCTACTACTACAGCTTTTATGTGGGATCTGGGGAATCTCAACTCTGGTTGTCAGCTTGCGTTGAGCCATTTCCCTAGCCCTAGTGGACAAGGCTTTGAAAAGTCTATAATGGAGGTGTATGTAACAGAAGAGTCAAAGTGCAAAGGATACAGAAGGTAAAACTCCAAGTGCAAAGGACAGGGTAGTGCATGGGGCCAGGAAAGGGGCAGTGGATGGAGCCAGGTAAACTGGGTAGTGCATGGGGCCAGGAAAGGGGCAGTGAATGGGGCCAGGAAACAGGACATGGGCCCAGGTGAAGTAGGCAGTGCATGGGTCATGTAAAGTGGGCTGAACTTTTTACAGGGGGTGGAACTGAGTGAATCTTGAAATCTTGTGTGACTTGGTAAGTGGGGTGGGATCCAAGTGGGAGAAGGGCTTTGGCAGGCAGGGTGTAGGCTAGAAGCAAGCCAGCATCTCATCTCTCCTCTGCAGCACCCCTTGCTCACACAACTGCAGGGCACAGCCTCTGGCAATGTCACTTTCTGAAATATTCACACTGCGATTGAGTTGCACACCTGTGCCAACACACCCTTCAGGGTGTTGGATGGTGTGACTTGGTCTCCCTGATGGGCAAAGCCCTGGCTAGACCTGGTGCAGGGACTGACTACCCTGACACTCAAGCTAAGCTGTGCCCTGCTCTTGTGTTCTACTGTTAAACACAAGTGACAAGGGCCACCAGAACTCACCCTCAGCACGCCAGACATAGCACAATGTAGTCAAGAACGTGGGCGTCACCTTGCATCCGTGCAGAAGACCACCTGAGGAAATAGCAATAGATTAGCCATTGAAGTTCAAGACCAAGATGGAGATCTGCCTGCAACCATTTGTGTGACCTTGAGTTTAAGTTGTGGGTCTGCCCCATAGGCTGTCACAGTCTATGACCCCACCCCCAGTGTAATACCACATCCAACTTTTCCTTCATCTTCATATATGATAAATTTGCATTTAGTTTTTAATCAGTCAATTGAAGGCCTTAAAAGTTAGACTGTTGCTGGGCCAGGGGTGATAGAGTACTTGCATAGCATGTACAAGGCCCTGGGTTCAATCCCCAGCATTCAGAAAAAAAAACAAAAACAAAAACAAACAGGTTATATTATAAAGAAGAGGAATCTATAAAATGGACAGGGAGAGCTGGTTCATGAGACAAGAGAAGAGTCAGCATCAGACAGAGAAACTGAGTCTAGAATGGGAACAGCCATGGGAAAATCAGAATGGAACATTCCGATAGTCCTGTGAGTGTATGCTCAGGCCTCCTCAGGTAGAGTATTAGATTTAATTGGGGATTAAAAGCTCTGAATGAACTGTCCTTCAGGAGAGAGACTTGTTAGGGGCACTATTAACACTGCAGGCAGACAGGCAGCACCCAACAGCAGTGTTCCAAAGCCAAGAGAGACTTTGGTTCCACCAAAGCGAGGTGTCCACACTGTGAAGGCAGGGGAGGCCCCATACCATGAGACAGCAGGCTTAGCTAATAAGTAACCCATGTGACAGAGAATATGTGACAGGGTCACTCGCAGAGACAGGGGGTAGGTGTTTCCACCCTTATTTGTCTGGGTCTGGTTACCTTAGTTTCCTGGAAGGCCTGGGTTTTCTAATAACAAGGAATTGTGGGTCACAGCAGTGGCCCTCCCTCTGCCCTGTGCTACTGGTGTCTCTCTCTCTCTCTCTCTCTCTCTCTCTCTCTCTCTCTCTCTCTCTGTTTCCCCAGAGAAGACCATTCTGACCAAGTTTTGCAGAATGAAATTCTTGCTGGCCAGAGACTATACAAGGGTGTGGAAACCCAAGTGTGTAGCCCTGAGCCGTCTCTAGGGTAAGCTTTTATACAGAGAAACCTTAACCAGAGGTGAAAAGTTTAAGTTCCCAAGCTTACAGGTGCAAAGCCCCCTTAACAATTTCTATTCTATTAAGCAACAATTACGATTTTGCAGAAGTAAGTCAAACATAACCTACAGGAGCCATAAATCTGCAGTTAGCAGGTGCACTCTGGGACAGTCTGACCTGTTCCCAAGACAACCAGGGTCCCACTTCCCGTACCCTGGGCCAACTGCCTGATAATTTCAGAGACTAGAGTCAGCCCAAGCTTTAACATGGCATAGCTATGGTAAAGAAGGTGCCATATCATACTCGTGTGTGTGTGTGTGTGTGTGTGTGTGTGTGTGTTTGTGTGTCTGACATTCTGTCTTCTATGTACTCAGAATGTGGCAAAAAGTTAGTGGTCTCCAAAGCTAGATTTATCAGGGACAAACAACTGGTGACTTTTCTGTAGTACCACCTTCCACGGCGTCTACATACTTTTGTGAGGGTAATTTTTTTGTTTATTTATTTTTTAAACAGTATTTTTTATTTATTCTTTGATACTTTCATACATGTAAACAATGTGTCTTGGTCATACTAATCCCTACTCCCACTCCTCAGGCACCTCAGCACATCCCTTTCCTCCTTCATCTCCTTTTTAATTTTTTAAAAGAACCTAAGTGCAGTTCTTGCTGCCTGTTGAAATGTTGGCTGGCATTGTTAGACTTGATCTTGTGCAGACCTCATACAGGTAACCACAGCTGCTGTGAGGTCATGAGTGCAGCAGCCACATCATAGCCAGAGGACAGTGATCCACAGTGCTCCTCCCCAACTCCAGCACCTGCATTCTTTTTGTCCTCTCTTCCAGGATGTTGCCTGAGCAACAGGTGGTGGTGCTGATACAGATGTCCTGTTTAGGGCAGAACACTCAATAGTCACTCATTCTCAGCACTTTGACCCGTTATGAGTCTCTGCATCAGCTGGTGACCACCTCAGAGAAAAGCTTCTCTGGTCAAGGTTGAGGACAGCACTAATCTACGGGTCTAAGCATAAGTATTTAGAAGGCAATTTGACAACAACATGTCATTTAACAAAGCAATAGTAATAGGCTCCTGAGCTGGAGAGATGGCTCACTGGTTAAGTGCACTGGGTGCTCTTCCAGAGGACCCGGTTTGGTTCCCAGCACCCATATAGCAGTCACCAGTCGCCCATAACTCCAGTTCCAGAAAAATCTGATGCCCTCTTCTGGCCTCCACAGGTATTGCAGGCAAAACACTCAGAAAATAAAGATTAAACTTAAAAATTATAAAGATAATAATAATAGTGGGTTTCCCCCTTGGGCCTATGACCTCCCAAGCCATGGGGTTTTAACCAGGTTTACAGTATCAGTGTTTCAACTTTCTGGAGGAGGAAAACTCAGGAGAATAGAAATTTGGATCCTATTTATGCATCAGTAACCAGACGTTCAGAGACTGCAGGTGCTGATCCAGCCAACACAATAGGCCAGTGTGGCCACTGAATCATGTACCCTCAACATTCCCTGCCAGTGATTCACTGGAAACAAGACTTCGCAAACCAAACATGTTCTGTGAGGGGCTCTCTGCTAATGCTGGCCAGAAAGTAGAAAGATTCAACCAGGACAACATGCATTAGATTTGTAACTAATGAGAGGAAAGAAGGAAGGGAGGATTTATGCCAACTAACAAGGCTTTCTGAGCACCTCTCCTCAGGAGACATCCTCGGCTTGCTGAACGGCTGTGCATGGCGCTGACCTGAGACGCAGTAAAGAGGAGGGCCATCGGCACTTGGCAGCTTCAAGCCCAACTTTAACTTGGAAAGCATTTGTATAACCACGGTATTCCACGTCTCCATGGTATGAATGATGCCTCCTGAGTAGGATAGCACCCTCTCTCAAGGTTTTTGGTCTTGACATCAAGCCAATCCAGCAGGGTGGGAAAGGCACACACATAGCAGGGCACATGGGCAGAGCAGCTCCTGCCAGGAAAACAAGCTGTCTTTTCAAAGGAGGGCCAGCATATGCACAGATGTTCACTCTGTGCCAGCTCTGTCTGGCCTGGCTCTGTGCATATATTATCTGAAAAAGGTTAAGACCAGGCTTCCCATCCATGTGACTGCCCCATCCAGGTGTCCAATGGCATAAGCTTATGGTCATTGCATCATAGAGCACAAAGGATGCTTCTAGACCTTTCTGTACCTCCAGCACCCTCAGGAATTGTCGGGTCCAGCATGTATGCCTGCAGACCCTTAGAAATATTTACTTTAGGACTACCATTTCCAGACTTCCCCAGTAGTTGTGCAGTGGCCACTTATAAAGTGAGATACCCATGGCCAATACCAAGTCAGAGAGAGCCAGTCTGGGAACATACCATCAGCAAATACGTTGCTGTCTACATCAGTCACTGTCCCCTGTTGCCAATGGCAGCTGTGTGCCATGGCCTTACTGAAGATTCTAGAGAGCTGAGAGGAATGCACATGGAAGAGCGATGGTGCTTGTGCACTGGTCAGGAGCAATGCTCCCCTAGGCAAGCTGGGATCTGCAGGCATAGCACAAAGCCTACTCCAGATGACTCTGGAAATGGCTCCAGGACCCTCATGTCAATAGCCCTTGCTGAGTGATTTTCCTGAGGAAATGTACAGAAATATCTATTCACCCTGTTAGGGCGCTGGGAGACCAAAGAAACAAAGAACTCCATTCAAACTCTGCTTGGCAAACCATTGAGTTTATCAGGGTTCCTCACCTAGTGTGGATGTCAACTCACTAAAGCTGCTTCACTGGAGCCCCCCTTCAGCCAGTCTTCCACATCCTATATATCCTAGTACCTTCCAAGACTGTGCACAGCTCAGACAACGTAGAATGGGAGGTAGAATCTCAGCGAGGCTCTCCTGACCCTCAGGAGTGCCAACGGTCTCATTACCATAGACCTGGCGTGGTTTTGCTTATTTCATTGTGGTGACGCCAGAGGCAGCCTCAGAAACTCTGCTTCTTAGTGGTGATGATCATGTTAAACCCAGAGGAATCAGCTATACCACCAGGGCCATCCTTTCTGTGGCATTCAAAGCTCACTGGGCTGACACCCAGGAGGGTAGGTATAAGAACATCTAACTTTGAACCAGGAATCAAGTAAGAGACTCGTTGACTCTTGGATTAAAGTTGAGTCACAGTTCTGTTCACTGCTCTCCATGCCTGAGACCCAGTCAAGGTGTACAGAAAAGAGGTTAATCTTCTGACATGTGTCATCCATTATTCAATGTATTAAAATGTTTTTTTTTCTTCTAAGAGTTGAAGGAGGAGGAGGAGGGGGAGGGGGAGGAGGAGGACAAGGAGGATGAGAAGGGAGAACAGGAGAACAGGAGATGGAGGAGGAGGAGCTAGAGGAGGAGGAGGAGGAGGAGGAAGAGGGGGAGGAGGGGGAGGAGAAAGAGCGGGAGAGATATTAAGTATGAACACCCACCTACCTCACTTTCTCTTACATAAAACACTTGCCCTCAGGATGCTTTAAATAAGAATCTCAAAACATTTGCATCTGAGCAGATTCTGACTTTGGGAGCCTCTGGTCTGAGAGCCCCTGGGACACTTGCAGTAGCCCTATGTGTAAGTGCAGACACTGGTCACAGGAGACTGTCAGCAACTCTACAGCAATTTCCCAGGCAGGGGCTCATCCCTTCCAAGAACAAAGCAGAAATCACCTCTTCTGAATGGAGAGGCTGGCGTGGTTTCTGGGCAAACCTCCCATTCAAGAGGAGCTAAGGCCTCCACCTTCAAATACCCCTACCAAGATCCTCCTTGCTTCATAAACCTTCCTGAGCCCTGTCACTGTCCGGGAATGGGTCAGAGTCCAGACAGCACCTGATGGAATTTCCAGGTTCTTGTGTCTGGGAACAAAGAATTGGAACCAGGGACCCATGGTAGTGGTAAAAATAGTTTATTAAGAAAAAGAAAGGCAGGAGCTGGGGAAATGGTTCAGCAGTTAAGAGCACTGGCTGCTCTTGCAGAAGATCCATGTTCAATTCCCAGCACCCACATAGCAGCTAAAAACCATCCATAACTCCAGTTCCAGGAAAACCAATGCCCTCTTCTGACCTCTGTGGGCATTGCATGATGTGGGTGCACTTATATACATGCAGGCAATACACTTATATGCATAAAATCAATTTTTAAAATAACTTTAAAACATTTTTTAAAAAGAGAGAGAAAGAGAAAGGTGCTTCCAAGAATGATGGCCAGTCAGAGTCAGGAAAGGCTCAGGCTCAGAGGTCCCAGACCAAGACAGTCCTCATCTTTTATGGGTCGTTTGCATAGCCCCACCTTCTCTGAGTTTGAAGAATACTGACTTTTCTCATCCAGGCTTTGTTTTGCAGTTTTCAGCCAGGATCAGGAAGTTCCAGTCTTCTGCCACTGGTTTCCTTCATTTGTCAGTCTTGATGCCTCTGTGAAGGCTAATGTTGGTTGTCAACTTGACTGGATCTTGAATCAACTAAAAAGCCTGGGAAGGACTGTCTTGATCCTATATTTGAGGTGGGAAGACCCACCTCGAATGTGGGCAGCATGTTCTGGTGGCAGCCCAGATAAAAGGACACGGAGGAGGGAAAGGGCTTGTGCCTGCTTGCCTCCACTGTGCTGGCAAGCTCATCTACCCTGTTGTGGCCACTGCTACATCCCTTTGCTGATATTAGCTTCTTCAGGCTGCCAGTGGGGACTGAAGATCAGCAGCTCTCCAGGAACCCTCCAGGCCTATAGCACCAGATCGGGACTGCTCAGACATCCAGCCTCATAGACTGAACAGCTACCAGATTCTCAGCCTCTCTCCTATGTGAGGCACCTATTGTTAGACTACCCAGATTGTAACATGTAAGCTAATCTAATCAACCTCATATTAATATACTTCGGTTCTATTGATTCTGTTCCCCTAGGGAACCCTGACCACTAAGCTCTGGAATGCCCCTCCCCACCCTGTTCTCCATTATCCCTAGAACCATCTACTAGGAGCTATACTTTTATTAGCGGACTTGAAAGATGTATCAATCAGGGACAGCACCATTCAAGCCATCACAGAAGGCTGGCATTGACACTCATTTCCTGAAGACTCACTGGGTCAGAGTAGTATGCAACCTAATGGTTCAGCCCAGCTTCAGAGATGCAACAGGAAGCAGGGCCCAGCACAAGCTGCAGGTGTGTTCAACCCACACTACTTCCACCATCCTTGTAGCTCTACTTTGGGTGGCATGATGTGGCGTTGTCATCTCCCCCCTCCCTCACCCTGTGGGAGCCACAGAAGCCTGTTCAGGAACTGCCTTCAGCTGTGGGCTGTGGCTCCCAGAACAGCCTAATGAAGGACACAGTGTTTACCAGCAAAATGAAGATGGAAGGTGAGCCAACAGGGCAGACAACCCAGCCAGCTCCTCCCACACCCCACGCCCACCGGCCTTGGCTCTGCTCTTCCAAAGCAAAAATGGTCAGAAAAAGTCTAAGATGTGGGACAGAATTCTTTGTGGGAAGAGCACAGGAGCCTATCTGTGAAGGCAGGGAGGAAAAGGAGATCTCGATGTAAAATGCAGCTCTTTTCAATTGATCAGCAGTCTTCCTTTGGAGGCATGTGTAGTCAACTGACCAACTTTCCTCTATAGCCTTCTCCCTTAAGACCTGTGACTAAGGAAGGCTGTTTACCCTCCATCTTTTCCACAAGCTATTTCCCTGTCCACCTCTCCTTTCCACCCTTGTGTGAACAACTCCAGGTTTGTTTTGTAGTTTTTCTTTTCCTATTAAGGACCCCACTTTCCCATTTGGTATGCAGTTTTAAGAAGTATCTGTGGGGACTGGAGAGATGGCTCAGCAGTTAAGAGCACTGGCTGCTCTTGCAGAGGACCCAGGTTGAATTCCCAGCACCCACATGGTGGCTAATAACTGTCTATAACTCCAGTTCCAGGGGATCCAATGTCCTCTTCTAACCTTCATGGGCATTCCATAACATGGGTACACTTGCACATATGCAGGCAACATACTCATAAAAATAATAAATAAATTTTAAAAGGATATCATTGATAAATCAGGTGTTAGTCTACCAATCCTTTGAAGATATTTTGTGTGCGTGTGTGTGTGTGTGTGTGTGTGTGTGTGTGTGTGTGTGTGTGTGTGTTCTGGTCACTTTAAAATCCCAATGCATTGAGATTCTGAAATTCTAACTAAAGGAATCTAACAGGGCCCATCTCAACTTTCATTATACCTGGAATCAATGAGGCAACTTCAACTAATGGACTAGAACTTCCAGGCAGTCTGCACAATCCCCGACAACGTTTTTGTAAATATTACGTCCACCCTGCTGTCTCTCTCCTCTCCTGGAATTCTGATGTGAGGTGTGTTAGACTTTCTCCCTGTATTCCATCCCCAACCACCTCTCAGCTTCTCATCTCTTCCAGCTCTTGTGTTTGGAGTGTGGAATTCTGGTTCATTTCTTCACTCTTTCAGCACACTCACTGTCGGCCAAGAGACCATCAAACAATCAGCTGCAATAACTGTTTTCATAAGTTCGTTGTGTCTGGTGTTTGTCATGGTAACAGGAAACTGGCTGGTATAGGGGGTAGTGGAAGGCAAGGATGGTTCATCCATATTATGACCATGCAGCACCACGTCCCTGGCTTCATGGCAGGGTCTGAAGGCTCCAGCACTGAGCAACAACTTGGTGTCTGTTCCATGAAGTACTGAAAGGATCTCCTTCATAGGCAACTGTGAAGGTAAAATGTAAGGAATAGGATGTCTAAGAAGGATTAAGGCAAAGACTTCTTAAGATTTATTAAAAAGTTTTTGGTCTTTTTGAGACAGGGTCTCCCAGTAGTCCCAGTTGGCCTGGAACTCACTATGTAGACCAGGCTGGCCTCAAACTAACAGAGCTTCACCTGCCTCTGCCTCCCAAGTGCTGGGACTAAAGACAGCACCAGCACAACCAGCTTATTTAATATTTTAAATTGTGTGTATGTATGTTTATCTTTGTGTATATATGCATGTGAGTGCTGTACCCATGGATCCCAGAAGAGGGTGTCGGATACCCTGGAGCTAGAGTTACAGGTGGTTGTGAGCCACCCTGCCATACTAAAGAGGGACTGCAGGGTAGGTATCACACAAGACACAAGACACTTTAAGAAAGAAGGAGGCCATGAGCTGGGCAACATGGTCCATCCCTTTAATTATAGCACTTGGGAGGCAGAGAGATAGGTGGACAGGGGATCTCTGTGAAATGGAGACCAGCCTGGTCTACATAGTGAGTTCCAGGCAAGCTGGGGGCTACAAGGAGACCCTGTCTAAAAAAGATCAAAAAATAAATAACAAAGAAGCCAGAGAAAGAAAGAGAAAAGCAGGAGACCAGGAGGCACTTTGTCCTACATGACAAAAGCCTTGATTCTCTAATTCCCAAGGTTTTTATTAGCATGGATAAAGTACTCTAAGCAGGCATTCAGGAACAAAGTTAGGCAGATCAAAGGACACTTCTCTTCAGGGGCTCTGGAAATTATTTACAACAAAATGTGGTTTGTTACAGGGCATAGAGTAGGTGCTCACAGAACCGTGTGGCTAAGGAATGGCTTCCTAATCCAGACATAAGGGACAGGGCACTTCAGAACCTGCATTGGCATACTTGTCTGCCCAGCTTTGCCATCAGACATTCTTAGCTGCTTGTGACTTTATACGTATGCCAAGTATGCTTTTGGCAGAGTTCAAACAGGGCAGTGGTCTCTAACACTGCCCAACATGGGTGTTGGGAACCAAACTAGGGTCCTTTGTAAGAGCCGTGAGCACTCTTGACTGCCAAACCATCTCTCCAGCCCTAAAAGATCTCTTCTTTTGAACAATTGAGAAATGGAAGCAAAACCTGCACTCACAGGTTAGTGTCACTGCATTGACAAAGGTGATTTGACAGCAACAGGTGAGAGATACCTATGTGAAAGATGCCATTCATGGTCTGTAAAGTCCCGAGTGAATGCTGGGAGAGGGCACCACCTTGCCACTTGCCTCCCCATGGCAGCACACTGTCATCTTTCTGCTGCATACCATGAGGCAGCCACCCAGTGGCCAGCACCCCTGGCTGTGATGTATGGCATGTTTGGAAGGCTGGAGAGGGACCTCAGATTCCCCTCAAAACCCAAATGTGCCACACAGGTGCTGCAGATGTCCAGGACCAACCGGCCACCTGCTCTCTCCTGTGGTGGCAGAACACTAGAGACCTGGATGGAGCCAGAGCCTGTGGTCTCTGTCCTGAGGAGACTGAGGACGAGACACTTCTTCTAAGGGCAGATGCTCCTGGTAGATGCAGAGAAGACACACGTCCGTGGAGCGCAGATAGGCCTGGGCTACCAACTTGAATCTCTACTGACTAGAGAGCCTGCTTCCATCACCCAGGGAGGAAGAAAGGAAAGGTGCTGGAAGCCAAGGAAAGAATGAGCTAAATTAAATCACAGTCCATCTATAGCAGTGAGGATGGAAACTCAGGCCACAGGTGTTCCTACAGCAGGATGTTCATATCCACACACCAACCCTCCTGCCCAATCTTTATCTAAGAAGTTAATGTCTTTATCTGAGAAGTAAAGTTTATCTGAGAAGCTAATATCTGAGAAGTAAAACACAATAGGGAACTTTGTAGGCACTGTCACCTGAGATAGGTTCTGGGCCTGGCTGTTTCCATAGTCTGTGACAGTTCCAAGCATTGTGCCAGAGAGCTGAAATAAACACTCTCCCTGACAACAGGCACATCCTACCTAGAACAGATGGGCCAACATGTGGAAGGAAGAGTGTGGGGGAGGCAGGGGAGGAAAGAAGAAAAACAGATAGGAGGCCAAGTCACAGATAGAATCAATTATTTTATGATTATTTGGTTTTAACTAAGAGTAGATGCATCAAAGTCACTCCAAATGTCCACCCGGAGTTTGGAGGACAATAAGATGCATTTGCTTTCAAAGGGACATGGGGCTTTAACTCCAGCCCGCAGGTCCCATTCAAGATCTTGATGCCGGGGCTGGAGAGATGGCTCAGCAGCCAAGAGCAACTTGCTGCTCTTAGAGAGGACAGAACTTTAGTTTTTTCTCCCTTATCAAGTGGCTCACAACCACCTATAACTCCAGCTCTAGGGGGACCTAATGTCCTCTTCTGGCCTTAGTGGGCACCTCCATGCATACACACACAGTTAGAAATAGAAATAAATCTAAAAATAAGATTTTTTGTTTTGAGGCAGGGTCTCATGAAACACAGGCTGGCCTCAAACACAAGCTGGCCTCAAGTGCTTGGATTGCAGGGGAGCACCATATGTCTCATATGTCTGGTTTATGTGTTCCTAGGGATCCAACCCAGGACCTCATGTATGTTTGGCATATGCTCTACCAACTGAGCCACATTACCACCCTGAGACCCTATTCTTTTTTTTAAAACTTTTACAAAAACTTTATTGAGAATTTTATACATGCATATAAAGTGTTTTGATCAAATCCATGCCCACTCACTCCCCTCCAACATTCCCCCTGCCCCTCTGAAGAGGTAACCCTAAAATCTTTTAAGGATTAGATACAAGCTCCCAAATACGTTTGACAATTTTGACCTTAGGAACAGAGTATGTTGCTAAGAGCCCCAAGGACATTGTGAGTTTTAGCCAAGAAACTGGCTACTTTTCTTTGGGGTCTTTTTACCCTAACTGCCTAGCCCCAGGAACTGGCTACATTTCTTTGGGGCCTTTTTACCCTAACTGCCTAGCCAATTCCTATCTCCTATTCTTATCACGCTATCCTCTGAAGAGGTTACCCAAATTGCCAATAGGGAATTGGGATGCAGACTGCTCTGGCTTTGTCCATGTTGAACAGGGACACAGGGTGAGGCAGCTGGAGTACCCCTTCAGTGGGTTTATCTAAAAATCTCCCAAATTGCATAACTCCTGTCTCTAAGGGGAAGAGAAAGTCCTTGAATCATGAATAGGAGATGTGAAGGGGAAGTAAAGGAGAGTAATTACATTACAAGTTCTAGACAGGGAACTAGAAAAAAGTCAGAACAGGGCTATTTTCAAATGTTCATATCAGAGTCCATTGGAGTTTCTTGACAAGGGCCTCCAAAAGCATCCCTCTATTGGGTTCTTCCTCATTTTCCTTTTGTCTTCTAAAGCTAGACTAGTTGGCTCGGAAGAGTTACTGGATACTCAGGTGAGGGTCCAGTGACCCTGCTTGGCACTCCTTTAATGAATGAGTACAACCATCAACAAGCCAAATTGTGACTATGTTTAGTGATCAGGCTCAGCCGAACTCGTGATGGTGATAGTTATTTCATGCAGAAGGGACTGCTGTATAACATCACCTTATTAAAAGGACCTGGAATTTAAAAGGATTTGGTGCTAGGAGCCACATATGAGGGAGAACATATGTCGTTTGTTTTTCTGAGTCTGTGTTACTTCATTTAGTTAACAGTTTCTAGATCCATCCATTCACCTGCAAATTTCATTATTTCATCTTTCTTTACTGCTGAATAGAACTCCATTGTGTAAATATACCACATTTTTGTTAACCACTCATCAGTTGAGGGACGAGACCCTATTCTTTAAGTGCCTTTGGGCTGCGCTCTGGTCCCATTCCTACTGAGACTGTCAACCTCACAGAGCCTCAGCTAGTGGGTTAGGAGTGACAGTGCAGCACAGTGGCTATGATGAGCCATCACCATCTTCATACTCACCATCATCTTGCATTGTCCACTGAGCTGACATCACCCAGTCTTCATGATAATATGTGAAGTACTCTACACCATTAGCATTAGGTATTGCTATGAGGTAATCATATTCCATATTTAGAAATGTGACTTAAATTTGTTATTATGTCAGTCTCAACCAAGAAGAAACTAGTTTGGAATTGGAGATTTGACACAGTGGTTAAGAGCACTTTCTGCTCTTGTAGAGCCCCCAGATTTGGATCCCCAAACCCATATGATTGCTCACAACTGTCTATAACTTCAGTTCCAAGGGATCTGACACCCTCTTCTGTCCTCTCTAGGCACTGCATTCATGTGGTACACATATATACATGTAAGCAAACACTCATACACATACAAAATTTAAAAAGAAATTGGTCTGGTGAAGCGATAACTTATCTGTGTTCAAGGATTTTGTCAGTGACAAAGCTGGGCCTCCAGTCAGATTCTTCTGTCTGCAGTGTTCGCTGTATGCATCATTCAAAGTCAAACAGAAGCATCTCAGGTTCACTGCAAACCTCTTATCTTTCTGGGAAAGAGGTTGGGAAATAGGATCTCCATGGTTCCTTTATTCCAGGTCCTGGCCTTTCTTGCTCGTCTATCCTCATGTATGACTTTAAAGGCTGATGCTTGATGAGCAAGTCCACAGGGCAGGCGCGTGGCAACTGGTTCAGGATGAGAAAATGTAATTCAGACCACACATGACCATCTGAAGTTAACTTCAGTGACAGGTTTGTAGTTGGAAGCTTGGCAGCAGCCCGGAACTGTGACAGCAAAAATCACTTCATTGATAGAAGGCTGATTGCCTTGTCTTTCAGAATGGGGACAGCCTGAGGGTTAAGAGAAAGACTGAGAAAGCCCTGGTCCTAGAGCCATGCTGCATTCAAGGTAGCATCCATCCTTACATAGGGCTCCCTCCCTTCCCACTTGGGTTTTTAGTGTTAATTTCTTCCTCCCCATTAAAAGCTTCTCCTCACATGAGATCTAGGGGGGGGGATAGACTCTTAATGTGATAGCAAATGACTAAATGTTGCTTAATTTTAAAATGTATTTTTAATTCATCTTTTTTTTTTTTTTTTTTTTTTTGAAACAGGGTCTTCCTGTAGCCCCAGCTGTCCTGGAACTATGTAGACCAGGCTGGCCTTGAACTCACAGAGATCCACCTGCCTCTGCCTCCCAAGTGCTGGGACTACGAGCATGTGCCACCCCACCGGGCTTAATTCATCTTTTAAGAATGTCATACATATGGGACTGGAGAGATGGTTCAGCAGTTAAGAGCACTGACTATTCTTGCAAAGGACCTGGGTTCAATTCCCAGCACCCACATGGCAGCTAACAACCGTCTGCTGTAACTCCAGTTCCAGTGGATCTGATGCCCTCTTCTGACCTCTGCAGGCATTGTATGACACAGGTGCACTTGGACACATGCAGGCAATACACTTATACACATAAAATAAAAATAATAAAATATTTTTTTGAAAAAAGAATTTCATACATGTAATTTCCTCCAATTCAGTTCTTCCCATACCTTCCCTGCTCCATCACCTTACCACCCCAACTTCCTGTAATCATCTTTTAATCCACTGAGTCCTCTTAATGCTGCCAGTATGGACATGGGTGTAGGGCCACCTACTAGAGCAGGGACAAGCTACTAAGGGCTGCATCCCTGAAGAAAGCTGGCTCTCCCTCCCTCAGCAGCCATCAATGTTTCCTCAGGTAGGGGCGGGACTTCCTGAGCACCTTCCCATCCATGTTAGGACTTCAGTTGTCTTGATCTCATGCAGGCCTTGTAAACTTTATCGTTATAAAACCGACTTTGGATCAGAGCACAGCATAGCTTCCAGCCACACTGTGTACCCTGGGAAAGTACTGGACCCTTCCAGTGTCCATCCAGCAGCAGGACATATGCCTCCTGAGTACTCGAATTACACCTGCAAAGGCCCAGGGCAAAGCTTGACAAGTGTCTCTGGCCGTTGCAATAATCATAGGCTTTCAAGGCCAAGGCTGTGTGCAGGTGCAGGTCTAACCTGGGTATACGGCCATGGAGGACTGGCAGTGGCCTCAGCAGCCTCTGAATGGGGCTGACCCTACCATTTCTGCCCTATCTTGCTGCTATCCCAGGGACTGTGGTGCTCTGCAACACCTGCTAGGGGGACATGGAGTAATGGCCTTGCTTGGCCTGGAGCCAAGCTAACCTGACCTCCTGACCTGTTAGGAGGAGGTATGGCCATCTGCTCTGTGTCTTCAGAGAGGACCAGAGATAGGGTGCAGAGTGAGACATAGGAAAGGCGTGCATCAGTGGGAGGCTGGGGATGGTGGGCTGGTCATAGAAACAGCAGTGGGAGGTCAGGATGTATGTCCTTGGAGACCTTTAACAAGGGATTGATAAATGCTTAGCTGAGTCTCAGAGTTGTTTAGAGAGAAGACAGAATCCCAGGAATACTCTGTGTGTTAGTATATGCTCTGAACTCCAAGTAATCCTGGGTAGTATTTCTCTCTCTCTCTCTCTCTCTCTCTCTCTCTCTCTCTCTCACACACACACACACACACACA
>NW_008348657.1:2408835-2414382 GCF_000622305.1 Nannospalax galili
ACACAACACACACACACATACACACACACACACACACACACACACACACACTGCTCAATAGACATTTAGGAGGACACTGAAAACAGGAGTTGTTGTCATCCATGAGTCTCACCAAGCAGGGGCTCCACAGGGTTAGTCTAGTGTGTAAATCCAGAGTTCAGCCCTGGGTGGGACATCAGCTTGCCACCCCACAGTGGGTACTCAGTGTTCATTACATCCTCCCTGGTACCCTGAGCTAGCGTAGAAACAAAACCTGCACCCACTCCTATCTATGAACTTGGCCCTTCCTCTTCTGAGATGCCCTCCTTCAGATGTCTGACACTGGCTCCCTTTCTGCCCAGACTTGCCCAGCTTGTGCCAGGTCCCATTTCAGATAGGTTCTTGGCTGTGGCCTGCTGTCTTTGTGAAACTCTTGTTCTCCATAAGTGTCTCGTTTATTTATCTACCTATTGTCTGCCCCTCCCCAGACTCATTCAAACCAGCAAATGCTTGTAGAGGCAAAAGTGGACCAAAGCTGGGGGTGAGGAGGCTTTTAACTTCCCACCCACCACTTTTCAAGGTACTTGCGGAATGCAGGAAATGTCAGGCAATGCCAAAGCTAAGTCATGGATGTACTGAGCCAAACCTTCAGCAAGACCAGGTGTATTTCTTTTTGCTATGACAAAAATTGGATAAATGACTCATGGTTATGTTAGAGTAGCAATAAAGGCCCATTAAGGAAAAAGTTCTCTGGTCTGAAGAATGCAATCTGCCTCTGAATGGAGACGTGCCATTGTCCCCTCCACCAAGAGTTAATCAGTTAGGCAGGTCAATCACCTGGCCAAAGGACCACCCTGCAGGAAGGTGGGTTCACCTTAAACCAGGCCAAAGAGATAGGTGGAATAATTAGACCTTTAATGAGATAATGTACTTTTCCTTCACAGAATTCCCACCCACAGCCCAGTAGCTTAGTGGGCAATAGCCATGCAGCTTTGTAAGTCTGTCTGCTCTGCTGAATTATTCAGAAAAGCCCAACTTTTCCTTTTCTATCACTTTTCCTGAACATTTTGGTTTCCCTTACTCTTTGTGTAAGACAACCCCACTACTACATGGCTGCTAGTCTGCTCTCCATACTTAAACACCATGGCTTTCTTCCATCTCCCCTCCATTCTCCTCCTCCAGCAGCTGCTGAGATTTGCGACTTGCCTGCCCTGGGTGGTTCTTCTATAAACTCTAATAAAATTGCCCTGGAGCTTCCATTTGAGTCCATTCTTAAACTCTTTTATTACTGAGACTAAGAACCCCAATAGGGAACCCCAACTTCCCCTGTATCACCTGGCGACCATGAAGGAATCCCCCAAATTCCAAAACTTCCAGTCACAGAAATTCAGGAGGTTTATTTTCGCTCACACATTCATGCGGGGAAGGCATGGTGGCTGACAGGTGACATGGGTGCTCACAGAAAGCACCTCACTTGTGGCAGATCCAGAAGCAGAGACCTGTAAGAAACAGAGGCAGGCACCACCTTCAGGGCCCAGCCTGTCCTACTTCCTAGAGATTCCACACAACCTCCCAAAACAGTGCTACCAGCTGAGGTCCAACTGTTCAAGCACAGGAGCCTATGGCAATAGTTTAACACTAGGCCAGCACGGGCTGCCATCATCCCACTTCTCTGCTACTCTGGAGATTTCTCTTGACCTTCAGTTCCAGCGTTTGTCTGGAAAAGTTACTCCCAGGGGATTCTATTTCCAGCCCTGAGTTGGCTGCCAAGGAGCGCTTTATTTATGGGTCTGTATTTTGATAGTGTTGGGAGTTTTCTGGCCTCCAGGCATTTGAGCAGGGTTGGCCTGAGGCAAACTGAACCTGTCTCTCCCCTCAGTTTCCACTTGGCTGAGGTCTGACAAGCCTCAGGGGCTGCCTTCTCTCCTTTCAGGACTGGGTAGGAGGCCAGGACCTCAGACCAGTTCACTCTCTGCTGGGCTGGGAGCCCCTTGGGTATCCCTCCAGGGAATGCTACATGCCAGAGACGCCGTTCTCTCCCTTCCTCCATGCCTAGCTGTGCAGTTAGATCTGAGCCTCTGAGAACAAAACTCACATCCTGTGCTTACTCTACTTGGCAGCCAGGCTAGTCCGGAGGGCCACTTGGCATCAGACTGAGGAAGGAAGTCTCCAGGTATCTGTGAGAAAGTCAGAGACTGAGCTGCCTGGGGAGAACACCATGCTGCCATGGGGCTACCAAAAAAGAGGCAGTTCAGGGCTCTGACCTCAGCAGCAATGAGAGTGTGCTTCCCACATCTAGGGCTCCCAGGCCCTGGGGCTTCCAGAGGAGCAGGGCAGAGTGTCCGGGATTTGTATGAGTTCACAGCCCATGGGAAAGCCCACACAGTCCACATGTTTGCACCAGGCCGCTCTATGGCGCACCAAGGCCAGGGTCAGGGCTGCCACGCATGGTCAAGGGCCATTTTCTTACACACAGGTTCACACAGCATCCGTTCTAAGGCAGCAGTGTGAAATGAGGCAGCAGGCATTACTGATATTTGTAGGCGTGCATGGATTGACATGTCTAGGTGGTTTACAGTTAGTGGCTTAGTTCTCGTTTGTTGCTTACTCATCGAGCAGAAGAAAGAACTAATTCCCAGTCCTCCAACGTCAAGGAGGCAATCTGCCAGGTCTTTCTCCTTTCGCCAAACAAAAGAGCCTGCAAATGGAAGACTCCCAGGAGAACTGATTTAATTCCCAGCCAACCCCGCAAAGCTGTGACCTTGAGAATTGCTGGCCTGCTGAAAGTGGCTAGTTGGTATGTTCAGCTGAGTCACTGGAGGACTCCCACTCCTACATGTCCCCCACCCCTGTCCCAGCTGGGATGGCCGCTCATCCTACCTTGTGTCCCCCTCCTTCTAGCCCTGGGATTCCTGCCCTCACTCTAGTCTTCTGTCCAGGGTCCATGGAGCGAAAAAGGGAGCACAGTGCTAGTTTAACAGCACCCGCTGCTCTTCCTCCCTGCCAGCAGCCAGGGTGCTTTATTTGGTTTGTAAGTCTCAAAGAAGTTAGGAAAATAAACACCCTATCAATAATAAATGGGAAAGAAAATAGAAGCAAACAGCACGGTCAAGGCATGGGCGGGAGGAAGGGGGAGGTAAACCAGTCAATTTTCTTTCAGTTACCCTTATGCCCCCAGATGGCAGAAGGACAGCAGTTCTAGAACTTTCCTAATCACACAGAATCCCAGGAAGATCACGGTATGAAAACCTCTTGTGGGGAAATGCAGAGCTGCCTGAGTTTATAAACCATACATACTCAGTCTGGCTAAAGGAAACTGGATGGAATCAAACTATCGAAAAGAAAGGCATCTGGCGATCACAGCCCTCTTGATACTCTAATTTTAAGAATTATCTCTGTGACACAAGCTGAAAAACAACCTTATTCTGTTATTCTTTTTTGGCAGCATTGGAGATTAATCAATCTGAGGTACTCATTCATGCCAAGCAAGAGCTCTACAACTGAGCCATACCCTTGAACCATCCCAGAGTACCTTAGGTTCAGTTAAATGAGCTCTAATTGTTTCTGGGTCTGGCTCTGGCCTTCTCTGAGTAACCTGATCCTTGTGATCTCTATTGAAGGAATTTGGATGAGGTATAGAAGACAGGTTCAGCTTATTACAGAGCAATGTGAGGCTCCCTCAAGGGATGAGAGAGGGCAGTGGCCAGAGGAAGCATTGCAGAGGAAACCACTCATGGCATTAGTGTGGCCAATGCTCAGAGTTAATGCAAGAAACAGCTCTCACCTCAAAGGTGGAGTCAAATATGAGTAACCATGGCCCAAGAGCACAGATTCAGGTTATCCCAAATTCCAGGTTCCAATATGGTAACTGTTACATGACGTTTTCATAGTAACCAAACAAGGAAAGTAAATAGTCAAGACATTTTCTAATACGTTAGTGAAGACATCAGGTAGGCAGGTTACAGCAAAGCATCTATAGGCCTTAGCTGCTATCTGATGACATTCTTAGCTTTTGGGTTGGTAGAGCTAGGGGTCTGTTCATACATTCCAAAGGGTTTACCTAATGGTCAAAAATAGGCTAGGTCACATACAGAGGTGGGCAATAAATGGCTGTTAAGGAGGCTAAAGATGGTCCAAGATCATTTGACCTTGGACCTTCAACATTCCAACCTCTCTACATCACTGAAGTTCTAAACAGTCAATCAGTGATTGTGAATGCAGCTTCTTTCTGGGAACTTTCATTCACACCAGAGAGACTGTTGTGGAGGAAAACACTCTCAAAGGGCAGACAATGACCAGAGAGACCATTGCACCAATCCCCATGCTTAAGTAGGCTTTGCTTTATTTTCTAAGTTTCTGGAAGGTAGCTTTCCTGATACATACCATCACATGTGAATTAGGTGATAGGGTATTTTCATATATGTCCCTGCTCTTCCATGATGCCTGTGTGTTATGGAGTTCTATGTCAGTAACCACACTGGTGTATGTATAATGAGACTGTACATCAGAGCCACACCCCATCCATGTACTCACTCATCCAGGCATCGAAAAACAATGGACAGAATACCTTTTCTGTGTCAGAAATGAATCAAAATGGAGGTGAGGTTAAACCAGACAAATTCCATGCCCCCCATGTCATTTCACTCACGTTCTAGAGAGTTGATGTTTTTCAAAATTCATACGCAGATTCCTTGTTATTATTTAGTCACTCCTAAACTGAATTTTGTGCAATTTGTGTTTTGCATCTACTAGGAAGGCACAGAGACCATAAGCATCACTGCCGAGGGCTGATGGAGGAAAGCTGATTACAGTGAAATGCTTTTGATAGTAAAACTACTCCACTAGTGAGGGAACTGGAGAAATCATGTTTTGTTGGGATTTGGATAGATCTATACCACAAAAAGGTAACAAGAAATAAACCTAGATGTGTATTTTTCTGAGTCCTTATGTAGTAAAGAACTGCTCTCTAAAGGAAAACAGCACTACAATTCTGCATGATTTTCTTCAGAAGACTGCAGTTAAGGAAAAATGGGAGAACACAGAAAAAGGAGGAGAAATTAGACTAGAGGGTCAGTTTTTCACAATTATCCTTCTACTGTGAAGATACTTTATTGCCTCCAACCAATCGTGGCAGAGAGATCCCACAGCAGGGCTTGAACAAAGACAGCCTGACCCTTGGCATTGGTTAAAACCAAGAGTGACCCCCAATCTATTCTAAGAACTTGGTTCTTCCGATTCCCCTCAGAACTGGTTCTGAACAATGGATTTGTTCTCTTTTATTGAAACAGTGCATCCAGCATGACTGGGAAAGGGAAAGGGAAACTTGTCTTATCACAGGATTTCCATTGCTGACCCCCACCAACACAGAACATCATGCACAGTCACAAACAGATGTTATCAGACTAATCCCACCTGTTGGTTGCAACACAAATGGGATAGTTCATTACATCCAGTGATATTCACTGCTTTTAGCATTGGTGTTTTCCCAACACACACACACACACACACACACACACACACACACACACACACACGCACACACACTTCTGCGTGAGAAGCACGGAAGGG